>NC_090655.1:224735194-224875075 GCF_040937935.1 Hyperolius riggenbachi
TGACGCGCCTCCTCCTGGCATAAAGCTCCTGACGGTGAGTGCGCACATGCGCTAATGTGCCCCTGAGAACAGTAGAGACATGCGTCCCCCGGCATACTAGATGCCTGGGACACGGAAAACCTGGCAGGCAGGGACCCAGTAATGCCCGCGGTGGACCCACCATCCACCGCAGCCGACAAGTGCCGACGCCCGAGGCACAGGGAGACTGGCAGGCAGGGAATCAGCAGCAGCTGCGGTGGTACTGCTATCCACTGCAGCTGACAATTCACTATTCATTACAGTATCAATACAATGTGCAGCTGTCACACACACAGGTACCCTGAACAGGTATGCAGTGACTTGTATTACAAATGTGCAGCTGTCACACTCACAGGTACCGTGAACAGGTATGCAGTGACTGGTATATAATATAACAATGCGTGCGGTCACGTAGGTGCACTGAACTGGTATGCAGTGACTGGTATCCAGGCTCGTACTGACCCACCAAAGTACCAAGGATTTGCTCGGGGGGAGGGGCCTGCCTCCACATCTCCGGTGGGCCCTGCCTCCAGCCTGAGGTGAACAAATCCCAGCCTGCAGCACAAAGTTTCTTTTCTCAGCATTTGGATCAGTCACGCTGAGAGGCTGCTGCAGGCTCAGGCTGGGCTGTGTCATGTAGCTCCACCCCCCATGTGATGCTGGGCTGGGGCGGCAAAGTTGAAAGGCTCCAGCCCAGCGTGATGAACTTGCAATCAGAGGAGCCAGAGCCACTAAGCCAGGCCAGGGAGGGAAGTAAGGAGAGGAGTGGTGCAGTGCTGACTGCTGAAACTACAGAAGTCTCTGCAGCAGAAGCGAGTGACAGGCCGCACAAAAGCAGCAGGTGGGGCACATAGGGGGGGTCTGTCGGGTGGGTGTCTTTCCCAGTGTGGAGAGTCCATGGGCTTGATTCACAAAGCGGTGCAAACTGTTAGCACGCTGGTGAAAAGCCCCTTATCACGCCTAAACTCAGTTTAGGCATGATAAGTTTAGGCATGATAAGTTTAGGCATGATAACTATAGCACCAACTGGGTTAGCACCGCAGTGCACAGCTGATCAAAAGTTTTGCGCTAGCAAAGTCTGATGCGCGTGAAACGTCGCATAGAGTTTAATGGCGCTGCTTTGTGCACGGGACTTTGCGATCTAAACTTATCTAAACTTATAACGCCTAAACTTATCATGCCTAAACTTATCACGCCTAAACTTATCTTGCCTAAACTTATCACGCCTAAACTTATCATGCCTAAACTAATCATGCCTAAACTGAGTTTAGGAATGATAAAATGGTTATCACGCCTAAAGTCTTTTAGGCATGATAACTGGGTTATCACCGCTTTGTGAATCAAGCCCCATGTGTTACTGTGCTGTGTAGGAATGGATCATCCACATGGAGAGAGGCCTGGCAGGTTCACTGTGCTGCATTCTTTACAAATCTGAAATCTGGCTGGTGCTGCTAAAAAAAAAATGTTCTTTTCTTCAGTACAACAGCCACGTCTCTCTTCACATGATCCACTCCTAAATGTTCTGTCCTGACTATTATTAT
This sequence comes from Hyperolius riggenbachi, assembly GCF_040937935.1. Classification (NCBI taxonomy): domain Eukaryota; kingdom Metazoa; phylum Chordata; class Amphibia; order Anura; family Hyperoliidae; genus Hyperolius; species Hyperolius riggenbachi. The sequence continues at coordinate 224,736,754 of NC_090655.1, forward strand.
TTAGTATTAAATTGCACTGACATCTTCCACAGCCCTTGCAGTACAGAATATATTGTCTTGTCACTTAACTGTCCCTCGGAGGGGCTCATGATCTAATCCCCACCATAGTTGTATGTCTATATTGTGTTTTGTACGTATCTAGTCTAGGGCCAGCCAATTAACTTATCTGTATGTTTTGGAGGAAACTGGAGTGCTTAGAGGAAACCCACGAGAACATACAAACTCCATGCAGATAGTACCATGGCTGGGATTGAAATCGGGGACCTAGTGCTGCAAGGCAAGGATACTAACCACTACGCACTGTGCTGCTGGCATGCCAGATCCATCAGATGAGAAAAGGGGGGAAGGGGGTTGTAACAGGATTTATACTTGGGGACTTCTTGAGCCCTCTTTAGTCTGTCAGCTCCCTCGGTGTACTTTACCCTCTGTTCTGCCATTATCAGCCCAGTAGTCATGGACTGCTCAGTAGTCGTGGACTACAGCGCATGTGCAGCACTGGACATGCATTTCTCAGTCGTGCTTCATTGCCAGGAATGTTCTGTGCCTGTATAGTAAGCTAAGGCTTGTAGAGCTTCACAGGCACAGAACGCTCTTGACTATAGGAGCACGATTGAGAAGGCTCTCGGGCAGCGCATGTGCAATAGTCCCGACTGAGCTGAGTTGTGGAGTTTACCAGGGCTGACAGCGGCAGAACGGAAGGGACCGGATGGACACTGAGGAGTCGATGGACCATAGGGACTGGAATAAGCCCTAGGTAAGTATAACTCCCATTCTTACCCTGATGACAGACTATGGGGTTATGGACCACTAGACACCAGGGAACTGTATAGGAGAGAAAGGACCACTAGATACCAGGGAACTGTATAGGGCAGAGAGGAGGTCCATTTGACACTAGGGAACTGTATAGGGGAGGAAGGTCCACTAGACTCCAGGGATTTGTATAGGGGAGGGTAGACCACTAGACTCCAGAGAATTGTATAATGGAGGGAGGGGTCCACTTGATGCCAGAAACATGTATATTGGAGGGAGGACGTCCACTAGACTCCTCAGGATTGCTGCATTTGTTATTACTTGGAGACACTTGACATTACTTGTCATTGCTCATAATCAAATGATTACCACCCTATCTAGCCTAGGATGCTATATTTGTATGATGCATTTACATCTTCTGTAGCACTTTACAGAGGGCATTGTCATGTCACTGACTGTCCTCAGAGGAGCTCACAATCTAATCCTACTATAGTCATAGTCTAATGTCCTACCATATTATTATTATACTATATGGTTGAAAGAGGCGCCCAGGTTGTAGATAAAAGCGTTTAAAAGCAGTTTAAAACCGGAAAAAGGTTTGAGGTTGCTTACCTCAATGATGACAAATCTTTGCATAAACAAAAGATTTTATTGGTAGCTACCAATAACCAGACAGCCGCCATGCCACTGCCTGATGCGGCGGCATCTCCGCAATCCCTTACAGTACCCCCCCCCCCCCCCCTGAGGAGTGGACTCCGGACGCTTCTTACACGGCTTTTCAGGATATCGCTCATGAAATTCTCTTTCAGGTCCTCGGCATGCATGCGGTACTCCGGAACCCAAGTTCTCTCCTCTAGACCAATGGACCAAGTACTGTACAGAATTCTGCACTAATCGAGAATCCAAAATTTTCTCGACCTCATACTCAGGTTGATCGTCAACCATCATGGGGGGAGGGGGGGAGAGGAATCAACCTGCAGGCTTCAACAAGGAAACATGAAATGATCTCACACCTCTCATGCTGGCTGGGAGATCAATCATATATGTCACATCATTAATCTTTTTGGACACCGGGTATGGGCCTACAAATCTGGGTCCCAACTTGGGAGATGGTTGCTTTAACGCCAGATGCCGAGTAGACACCCACACCATGTCTCCTGGAGAGAATTTCCACTCCACAGACCGCCTTTTATCCGCCTGGTTTTTCTGTGTTTCAAAGGCTTTTCCTAGATTCCTCTTTACCAGCACCCACATTTCCTTCAGTGCCCTTTGCCAATCCTCTAGAGCAGGGAAAGGAGAGGATGCCACAGGTAAAGGAGAGAATTTGGGAGATCTCCCTGAAACTACCTGAAAAGGAGAAAAACCTGAAGAAGAACTCTTCAGGTTATTATGTGCAAATTCCGCAAAAGGCAAACATTTCATCCAGTCTGACTGGGCATCTGCCACATAACACCTGAGAAACTGCTCCAGGGACTGGTTAACTCTCTCAGTCTGTCTGTTGGTCTGTGGGTGGTAGCCTGATGAAAATGACAAGTCCATGTCGAGCTGTTTGCAAAAGGCTCTCCAGAATATAGACACAAACTGGACTCCCCTATCTGATTCCACATTCTCCGGAATGCCATGCAGCCGGAAAATGTGCTGGATAAAGAGATCGGCCAATTCCTGAGCTGGGGGGAGTCCTTTCAATGGGACAAAATGAGCCATTTTACTGAACCTGTCAACTACCACCCAGATGACCGTCTTGCCCTCAGACCTGGGGAGTTCACCTACAAAGTCCATAGACAAATGAGTCCATGGTTCACTTGGCACTGGCAAGGATTGTAGCGTACCCACTGGTGCTTGCCGAGAGGGCTTATTTCTTGCACAAACTCTCTCACAAATTCCTTGCAATCAAGTGCCAAAGAAGGCCACCATACACATCTAGCCAATAGATCCTGAGTTCGAGCAGCCCCGGGATGCCCTGCGTTCTTATGGGCGTGAAACAACTGTAGGAGTTGTAAGCGAAAGGGAAGTGGCACAAACAATACCCCCTCGGGCTTCCCTTCTGGAATATCCTGCTGATAGGGCCCTAAGGTCAGTGCCCAATCCTGCCAGGTTTCCGTGGCGGCTACCACCAATCTTTGAGGTAGTATGGTCTCAGGGGTTGCTAGCTCAACTGTCTCAGGCTCAAAGCACCTAGACAGTGCGTCTGCTTTGACATTCTTACTGCCTGGAGTATACGTTATAATAAATCTGAATCTTGGAAAAAACAAAGACCAGCGAGCCTGTCGGGGGCTAAGCCTTTTGGCCCCCTCGATGTACTCCAGATTTTTATGGTCAGTATAAACAGTAATTGTATGTTCTGCCCCTTCAAGCCAGTGACGCCATTCCTTAAAGGCTAACTTAATGGTGTAAAGACTGGTGTCAGCACGCAGAGAGAATCTGATTATTGGTGATCTGCAGTATCACCAAGAATGCAGATATATACCTGATTATTGATGATCTGCAGAATCACCGATAATACAGATATATTGCTAACCTCTGGACACCTAAGGTATGTGAGTGTTTGGTGTAACAGTAATACTTTGAGTAATGCACCTGCCGAGCAGGTGATCCAAGGCAGTGTAGCAATACTGCACTTGAGGATACAGAAACCTTCCAGCAGCTTGAGGCTCCCCAAGGGGTGGAGTCAGGCTGGAAGTAGGAAGGACCAGGAGGTGAGTGACACCAGAAGGTGGACGTCACTGTCTGGTCTGGAGACTATCTCTAAATGTAAGAGATAGCTCTTGTGGTCGGACAAGCCAGGTCGGCAACACACGGACAGATAAAGTACATAGACAGAAGGCTGATTCGGTATCCAAGGCTAGCAGGGTTTGGCAACAGAGTATCAGATATGCGAGGTACCGAATCAGAGATCAGAGGGATAGTCAGGAAAGCAGAAGGTCATAACAGATATCAAACAATGCCTAGTCTGGGTGTGAGGTCCGTGGTCTCTACACCCTGGAACTAGTCTGATGTATAACAGAATGATAACACAAGTTCCCTAGTCTGGGTGTGAGGTCCGTGGTCTCTACACCCTGGAACTAGTCTGATGTATAACAGAATAATAACACAAGTTCCCTAGTCTGGGTGTGAGGTCCGTGGTCTCTACACCCTGGAGCTAGTCTGATGTATAACAGAATGATAACACAAGTTCCCTAGTCTGGGTGTGAGGTCCGTGGTCTCTACACCCTGGAACTGGTCTAAGGAATAACACAGATGATACACAGTATTCCTAGTCTGGGGTGTGAGGTCCGTGGTCTCTACACCCTGGAACTGGTCTAAGGAATAACACAGATGATACACAGTATTCCTAGTCTGGGGTTTGAGGTCCGTGGTCTCTAAACCCTGGAACTGGTCTAAGGAATAACACAGATGATACACAGTATTCCTAGTCTGGGGTGTGAGGTCCGTGGTCTCTACACCCTGGAACTGGTCTAATGAATAACACAGATAATACACAGTAAACTGGCTAAGTGTGGATTCCCAGGACATCTGGTTCCACCACACTGAAAGATCTGACTAGGTCTGAGTGCTAACACATAGGCATTCACAACGCCAGACAACCAGCAACTGAACAGCAAGAGATATATATAGTGAAGCACTCTCCAGCACCACCCAGCTCCCATCAACCAATCAACAGCTGAGCTGGGATCAGCTGATCGCCACGATCAGCTGACCCTTCTCCTATTGGTATAAAGAGCCTGTCTTGCGGCGCGCGCGTAGCTCTCCATCTGTGTGCACTACTGGGTCCAGCCAAACTAGACGCATGTTGCTGTGAGGAAACCGCCGTTCTGTGCGCGGACACCGCCACCTCACTGCTAGAAAGCGTTTCTCCGCAATCCGTCACAAATGGCCAGGAGCTACCGATTGCCGATATCATAGTTTCTCTAGGCTGGAGAGAACCTATGAGAAAAGAAGGCACAGGGATGCAGTTTGCCTTGAAGGCCAGAGCGCTGAGACAGCACAGCCCCAACCCCAATCTCAGATGCATCTACCTCAACGATGAAGGGGAAGGTGACATCTACGTGTCTCAAAATAGGAGCAGAACAAAATAACTTTTTTAATGTAGAAAAAGCAGAGTGTGCCTCTACTGACCACTGGTAAGTGTCAGCCCCTTTTTTGGTGAGGCTGGTGAGGGGTGACACTACCGAAGAAAATCCTTTAATAAACTTCCTGTAGTAGTTGGCGAAGCCCAGAAACCTTTGGAGTGCCTTCAATCCCACGGGTTGAGGCCATTCCAATACAGCAGAGACTTTTTCAGGGTCCATGGAGAGACCCGAAGTGGAAATAATATATCCCAAAAAAGGGACCTTAGTGACTTCGAAGAGGCACTTCTCTAATTTGGCATACAAGGAGTTCTGCCTCAATTTTCTTAACACAAACTTCACGTGCTTCCGATGTTCTGTCAGATTGGGTGAGAAAATCAGTATATCGTCCAGATATACTAACACAAACTTTCCCAGAACTTCTCTGAAAACCTCGTTGATCAACTCTTGGAAGACGGCAGGGGCAAAGAACTGTAGTTTCTCCTTATGTAGAACCCCTATTTCACACAATAACAAGGGTGTCTGGGAAAGAGGCTGTCTACATTGTAGCGGAGAGTCATCTACTGCCGTGATCAGAATCTGACGGTCTAATGGGAGCAAGGGAATCCCCAATTTTTTTTCAAAATTATAATCTATAAAATTGGCTGCAAAACCCGAAACCACAAATGCTTCTGTGGGCGTGGTCCGACCCTCCCAGGTAATGGAGCAGGGAAGGAGCAAGCGATTATTGTTTAGAGGTACTAACGGCTCACCTAGGGCATTACCTCTGACTACACCTAGACGGCAGCGTTTCCCGACTTTTTAGGACAATTATGGACAATGTGACCCTCCTCAGCACAATATAGACAGAGTCTCTCTGACCTTCTGCGATTCTTTTCCACTTGAGTTAACCTAGAATGACCGATTTGCATCGGCTCATCTTGTGATGACGGAGGTGGAGAAGAGGCAAAGGAAATAGATCTTAAAGCATTTTTCCCACGGTTAGTTTTTGATAGCGAATGCGGCGATCAATCCGCACGGCCAACGAAATTGCCTCATCCAGGGATTTAGGCTCAGGAGGCCCTAGCATCAAATCAGAGACCGCATCAGACAACCCTGACAGGAAACAATCTAATAGAGCATACGTTCCCCATCTAGCTGACACAGCCCACCTCCTAAATTCAGCGGCATAACTCTCCACCGGATTACGGCCTTGTCTGAGAGTCTTTAGCTTCCTCTCGGCCACGTCCGGATCATCGTAAATAACGGCCATGGCCTTAAAGAACTCCTGAACTGAGGATAAAGCCTCATGCTCTGCATGTAGACCATATGCCCATGTTTGTGAATCTCCTGTCAAAAGTGTCTTTATAAATGTTACCCTTTGGATCTCTGACCCTGACAGATTAGGCCTTAACTCAAAGTAAGATAACACACGATTTCTAAAGTTCTGAAAGTCAGATCTTTGTCCAGAAAACTTCTCTGGTACAGGCATGCGAAGGTCCGTTACTGGAGGGGATCGCACTGCATCGATAGTCGTTTGAAGTACCTAAACTGTCCCAGACAGTTGGGTGATCTGAGTCTGTTGGGTACCAATAACTCCGGTAAGATCGTTTACCGCAGTGGTCAGGGCTTCAACTTGACTACGCAGTGCATCCATATTGTTTGGTCTGCTGTTCAGTAACGATCGGTGTCAGCCAGAACAGATTTTTCTGATTACTGGTGATCTGCAGTATCACCAATAATACAGATGTTATACCTAATTATGTGGTGATCTGCAGAATCACCAATAATACAAGTATAGCGAGACACACAGGATACAAGATGTAAGATGGTGTTTGGTGCAACAGTAAATATAGATGGAGATACCCACTGTCCAGAGGAGCTGGTGCAGGGGGTATCTCTAATCAACACAGTAATCAGTATTCCAGCAAGCTGGAGACTCAGAGGAGTAATGATAGGTTCACCCGAGGAGCGGGTGGTGCACAGGAAGACAATGTAGCGAGATCACTCGAGGAGCGAGTGATTCAGACTGTAGTGCAACAGATGATCTCCTGAGGGGCAGGAGACGCAGACAGTACTAATGATAGCTAGTCACCTGAGGAGCAGGTGATTAAGACTATACTGCAGCTATCAACCTGAGGAGCAGGTGATTCAGACTATACTGCAGCTATTAACCTGAGGAGCAGGTGATTCAGACTATACTGCAGCTATCTACCTGAGGAGCAGGTGATACAGACTATACTGCAGCTATCTACCTGAGGAGCAGGTGATACAGACTATACTGAAGCTATCTACCTGAGGAGCAGGTGGTAACAAAACTGAGAGCCTCTCACCAGGGCTAAGTTCTCTGGTGAGGGCAGAAGTGTCAGAAACGCAAGTTCGGCAACACACGGACAGATACGGTACAAGGGCGGAAGACAGAATCAGAGTGAGGAATAGCCAAGTCGGTTACTGGATCAGATAGGCAAAGGTACAGAAGCACAAGACAGAAGAGTAGTCAAGGCTAGCAGAGGGTCATAACAAATAATACAATTCAATTAGTACTTTAAGCTATCAACAGAATCTGTCTAAGTGTGGATCCCCAGCTCCTGCTGGTTGCTGGTTCTAGGCACACTTTCGGATCTGACTATGGGTCTGAGTGCTAACACATAGCATATGCAACAGCAGACGAGGAACAACTGACACGGCTGTTCTATATATACTGGGAGCACTCTTAAAGAGAGTCTGAAGCAAGAATAGATCTCGCTTCAGACCTCATATATAGCAGGGGCACGTGTGCCCCTGCTAAAACGCCACTATCCCGCGGCTTAACGGGGGTCCCTGTCCCCCCAAATCCCCTCCGTAATGCGGGGGAGCGCTTCCGCATTGGGGCAGGGCTAACCGCCGCAGCCCTGCCCCATGCGCGTCTGTCAGACGCGTATCTCCGCCTCTCCCCCGCCCCTCTCAGTCTTCCTTCACTGAGAGGGGCGGGGACAGGCGCGGAGCTAGGGGGGGTCGGGGTAGGACAAGTGCCCCGGGGCGCCTGGTCCCCGAGGGCGCCCTCAGCCTGGCTGAGCTGCGGGTTTTTTTTTTTTTGCGGCGGAGGGGAAGGGGGCCAGCGCAGAGAAGAGGGAGAGCTGTGCGGACGGTGGGGAAGGGGGGCCTTCTCCCCCCTCCTTCCCTCACCTTAGGTGCTCTCCCTCCCTCGCTGTCCCCTCCAATGTCCTCCGGGTGGCTGGCCTGGCAGCGGCGGGCGGAACTCACCTCCGTCTCGCTCCAGCACCGGCCGGAAGTTCGGTGCGCAGCCGCTGCTCTGGTCTGGACCAGACCAGAGTAGTGGCAGATCCATCCGGCGCTGCGACGAGACGGAGGTAAGTTCCGCCCGCCGCTGCCAGCCTGAGCCACCCGGACATTGGAATGGAGAGCGAGGAAGGGAGAGCAGCTCTTCTCTGCGCTGCTCCCCTCCTGCTGGGGAGGGGGACACCTGACCTGGCTACCTACTCTGGGCACATATACCCCTGCCTACATATACTGGGCATATACCCCTGGCTACCTACTCTGGGCACATATACCCCTGGCTACCTACTCTGGGCACATATACCCCTGGCTACCTACTCTGGGCACATATACCCCTGCCTACATATACTGGGCATATACCCCTGGCTACCTACTCTGGGCACATATACCCCTGGCTACCTACTCTGGGCACATATACCCCTGCCTACATATACTGGGCATATACCCCTGGCTTCCTACTCTGGGCACATATACCCCTGGCTACCTACTCTGGGCACATATACCCCTGGCTACCTACTCTGGGCACATATACCCCTGCCTATATATACTGGGCATATACCCCTGGCTACCTACTCTGGGCACATATATCCCTGGCTACCTACTCTGGGCACATATACCCCTGGCTACCTACTCTGGGCACATATACCCCTGCCTACATATACTGGGCATATACCCCTGGCTACCTACTCTGGGCACATATACCCCTGGCTACCTACTCTGGGCACATATACCCCTGCCTACATATACTGGGCATATACCCCTGGCTACCTACTCTGGGCACATATACCCCTGGCTACCTACTCTGGGCACATATACCCCTGCCTACATATACTGGGCATATACCCCTGGCTACCTACTCTGGGCACATATACCCCTGGCTACCTACTCTGGGCACATATACCCCTGGCTACCTACTCTGGGCACATATACCCCTGCCTACATATACTGGGCATATACCCCTGGCTACCTACTCTGGGCACATATACCCCTGGCTACCTACTCAGGGCACATATACCCCTGGCTACCTACTCTGGGCATATATACCCCTGGCTACCTACTCTGGGCACATATACCCCTGGCTACCTACTCTGGGCACATATACCCCTGGCTACCTACTCTGGGCACATATACCCCTGCCTACATATACTGGGCATATACCCCTGGCTACCTACTCTGGGCACATATACCCCTGGCTACCTACTCAGGGCACATATACCCCTGGCTACCTACTCTGGGCACATATACCCCTGCCTACATATACTGGGCACATATACTCCTAACTACATATACTGGGCATATACCCCTGGCTACCTACTCTGGGCACATATACCCCTGGCTACCTACTCTGGGCACATATACCCCTGCCTACATATACTGGGCACATATACCCCTAACTACATATACTGGGCACATATACCCCTGGCTACATATACTGGGCATTTATACCCCTGGCTACATATACTGGGCACATATACCTCTGGCTACATATACTGGGGACACATACCCCTGCCTACATATACTGGGCACATATACCCCTGGCTACCTGTTCTGTGGACATCTCTACCCCTGGCTACCTGTTCTGGGGACATCTATACTGCTGGCCACCTATTCTGGGGACACCTATAGACCTGGGGCTACCTATTTTTGGGCAAGCACTGCTGTCAGATTGAGTGTATTTTGGGGAACTGCTGCCAGGTGAGAGGTGTCTACCATATTAAGGGGACATTCTGCCTATTTATGTGAAATGCTGTCTATTTATGTGCCTCATGACTGCTGAATTTGTCTTGTTGGGGGCCTCATGGTTACTGAATTTGTCTTGTTGGGGGCCTCATGATTTGTTGGGGGCCTCAAGATCGCTGAATTTGTCTTGTTAGGGGCCTCATGATTGCTGAATTTGTCTTGTTAAGGGCCTCATGATTGCTGAATTTGTCTTGTTGGGGGCCTCAGGATTGCTAAATTTGTCTTGTTGGGGGCCTCATGTTTGCTCATGATTGCGGAATTTGTCTTGATGGGGGGGGGGGGGGGGGGCTCATGATTGCTGAATTTGTCTTGGAACATGCTGGAAGGTACATACTGAGGGAGGGTGGGTGAGCATGAGCCTGCTAACCTCCATGTACATTTGAAGGGGCGTGACCAAATGTGGAGTACCCATAACCACGCCCACATTTGGTCACGACCCTTCACCTTAGGGGGCGCATTAATAGTCTTTGTCCCCGGGCGCTGAAAACCCTAGCTACGCCTCTGGGCGGGGGAGAGGCGGCGATGCGCGTCTGATAGACGCGCTGGGAGGCAGGGCTGCAGCCGTTAGCCCTTGCCTCCAGGAAGAAGAAAACGCCGACCAAGTCTGCGACCAAGGTTTGCGGGGGGTGGGTTGGGGGTGAAGGGACCCCCGTTAAGCCGCGGGATAGCGGCGTTTTAGCAGGGGCACACATGCCCCTGCTATATATGAGAGCTGAAGCGAGATTTAGTCTCGCTTCAGTGTCTCTTTAAGCACCGCCCCAGTCACTCAGCCAATCAGGATCAGTGTTGGAGTCAGCTGACCTGCTGATCAGCTGACTCCCCTTCTGCTTGCATAAAGATCCTGTCTGTGCGCGCGCGTGCGCTTAGACCTCAGTCTATGTGCAATTGAGGGAGCAGGCAAAGCTCCACCATGCGACAATGTGGCGAAAGCCGCTGGCTGAGACGCGGAGACAGCCGCCATGCCAATCGCCGCTGTGGCGGCTTCCTCCTCATTCCCCACAATCCCAGGCACAATTCCATCATGTATCCGCGCGGCGGAAACCGCCGGGTGAGACGCGGAGATAGCCGCCATGCCACTGCCTGATGCGGCGGCATCTCTGCAATCCCTTACAACATGGTAATGCCACTGACTGTCCTCAGAGGAGCTCACAATCAAATCCTATCATAGTCTAATGTCCCTACCATATTATTATGTATTTATATAGCACCGACATCTTCTGCAGCACTTTACAGAGTACATAGTCATGTCACTGACTGTACTCAGAGGAGCTCACAATCCAATCAATGTCATATGTATGGTAACTAGGACATTACTTTATATTAAAGGAGGGGGAATCTATGCAAAGTTTTACTGGGCAGCAGAGTCTGTGAATTACAATGCTGCTATCTACATCTGGCCCTGTCCATAATACATCATGACCACGCCCACCTTCTGGTGCACGGTCACGCTGTTTTTTTCACCACAATCATGGGATGTGTGGGCCCCAGGTTGAAATTTCTCTGGTGGGCCCTCAGGGTCCCAGTCCGACCCTGCTGGTATCAATACAATGTGCAGCTGTCACACACACAGGTACTGTGAACAGATGCAGTGACTGGTATATAACACTGCGTGCTTCTGTCACGCAGGTGCAGTAAACATGAACAGGTCTGCAGTGCTTGGTATTACAAATGTGCAGCTGTCACACACGTGCAGTGAAAAGGTAGGCACTGAATGTGCTGGGCCTGACAGTAGCACAGTAGGAATTAGCAAGGGGCTAAGGGCCAGCTGCAACTGACTGACAGGGCTGTATGTGCAAGTGTCAATGGGCCACACAAAAAAAAAAATAGATCACAAGAACAACATTAGCTCTCAAAAGAGCTGTTGAGGGGTGCTTTTTAGCAATAAGTATCAGCAAGGAGAAAGCTAACAAGTCTAACAAGAGCCTAACTAAGCTTTCCCTTATGTCTCATGCGCTTTGAGTCCCATGGATGCGCTTTGAGTCCCACGGGAGAAAAGCGCTTTACAAATGTTATTTGTTGTTGTTGTTGTTGTTGTCTCTGCAGCAGCCTCTCCCTTCTCTAATTACTATAGCCACATGAGTGAGGGAAATGGCCGACGATGCCTGCCTTTTATAAGGGGGAGGGGGGGAAGGCTCCAGGAGGGAGTGTAGCCTGAGTGGCCACCATGTGTCTGCTGACTGTGATGTAGAGGGTCAAATTTGAGCCTAATTATATAGTATACTCGCATATAGTTCACGGTTCAACGGGAACGCGAACCACTGAAGTTTGCGCAAATCGGTTCACCGGTGAGCCGTTAGGGCCATCTCTAGAGTTGGGTACATCAATATGCTGTACTTTCCATCTATCACATGTACAGTTGTACACTAGGCAGGAACATCGGCATGGCTTATATCTCCAAGATATGTATGGGGTAAGCAGAGTTTAACGAATGGACCAAAGAATCAATTTACAGCATTCATTGGTTTGGTAATATGTATTCAGAGATTGCAACTGCACTTGGGTTCTGATCCAGGGAGGTTCACCAGGGGCCCTCCTTCAACTGCTGTATTTGCTCTCGATTGATGTTACAATACGTTTGATCTTCCCACCCCGGCCATCCATGAACCTCCCAGATGTGCATGTCACTGTTAACCACACTACCATTCGCCCTACCTCTCAAGCCCACTGTAATGAAAATTCCGCGATGCCGGATGCATTGCGGAAATACAGTCGCATCCATTCCGGCAGGCGGACTTTCCAACGCGGGATGTGGAAATTTGTCCGCATCCGCTGCGCAAAACCTTCCGAGCGCACCGCGCCAAACTCACCAGCGTGCTGCTCACCAGGGCCCTGCCATCTTGCCTCTAGGGGGTGCGCGCGCACACCAGGCATGCCTTTATGCTCCTAGATACGGTCTTGAGGAAAGATCCTGGGTTGCAGCAGGTGATTTACATGCAGATAATATTAGAAAACTATTCCATGAGCTTCATCCTGACAGGCCAGGTGGGACGTGTCCGGAGTCCACGTCTAGAGGGAGGGGTACTGTAATGAAAATTCCGTGACGCCGGATGGATTGCGGAAATACGGTCGCATCCATTCCGGCAGGTGGACTTTCCAACGCGGGATGCGGAAATTTGTCCGCATCCGCTGCGCAAAACCTTCCGAGCGCACCGCGCCAAACTCACCAGCGTGCTGCTCACCAGGGCTCTGCCATCTTGCCTCTAGGGGGTGCGCGCACATGCCAGGCACACCCTTATGCTCCTAGAAAGCGTGTCAGCTGACCTGGAGGTCAGCTGATGTTTTTAGCCTGCTCTGATTGGTTGCTGCTTAGGGTGGAGACTTCTTTCCCAGGCAGTATTTAAGGAAGTGCTTTTCAGTTGCACTTCGTCTGTGTTTGCGATACCCTGTGTCAGCACTCAGACCTAGTCAGTTCCCATGTGATTATCCGGCAGGACCCCGGTTCTTGTCACACCTAGCTAGCCTTGTATTTGATATTGCGTTATATATTGGTTTATCGCCAATATATACGCATATTGTACCGTCTTGATTTAATGTGTATGATTCTGTGCCTGTCTTGACTATCCTTCTGTTTCCTGATTCTGTACTTCGCCAGCCCGTACCGTTATCGACTATTGGCTCGGTTTCTGACTATTCTCCTTGTCTCACGTTTCTGTACTGTTGCTGCCTGATTTGTTGCCAAACCTCATTTTGTCTGACCTTTCTCCCTTCAGTGGATTGTCTCCCACTGTAGGGTTTCTATCAGAGGCTTGCCTCTCTGAGACGCCCGCCCCTAGCAAACCATTACTGCTAGAGGCCGAGACTCCTCCACTGCTTCCCTTGGAGGATCTCACACACAGGGTTCCAATTCAGAGGTAACCACACCTCTGAGGAATTACTGTGTGGTGGACTTTTTCCACAGACTTGTGAATTTATACTGTATATTATTGTTGTCTACTGTTCCAGCTTGCTGGAGGTTGTATTTCAGTGCCCAATAAAGATACCTTCTTATACCCGCTCCTATAAGGTAGTGAGTGTCTCTACACTTTGTTGTTGCATCAAGCACATTTCTTGCATCCGGTTGTTTCATGTCTCGCTATACTTGCATTATTGGTGATTCTGCAGATCACCATATAATCAGGTATAGCATCTGTATTATTGGTGATACTGCAGATCACCAATAATCAGAATATCCGTGCTTGCTGACACCAATGGTTACATAAACACAGACCAAAAAGAAGTGAGATGGAGGGGGTGGTTAATCAGCTTCAGACCATAAGGGCAGAGTTAAAACAGTTGAAGGTTACTGTGGCTACTCAGCAGGCTCAGATTACCCAGCTGACAGAGACTGTCCAGAGGCTGCAACCACCACTTAACGTCCTACCTCCCCCAGCTCCTAGTGAGCCTAAAATGAACATCCCTGAGAAATTTTCAGGCGCTAGGTCAGACTTTCAGAATTTCCGCCACAGAGTTCTGTCTTATTTTCAGATAAAACCTGTATCCTCGGGAACTGAGGCTCAGAAGGTCACTCTTATAAAGACTCTGTTGCATGCAGATTCCCAAACTTGGGCTTATGGCTTACCTGATGAGCATCCTGCCCTTTCTTCTGTCCAGGAGTTTTTTAAGGCCATGGCGGTCATCTATGATGATCCGGATAGCGCCGCCAGGGCCGAACCCAAACTTAAAAAACTTAGACAGAGACGCAGTACAGCAGAAGAATATGCCTCAGAATTTAGGAAATGGGCGGTATCCTCTAGATGGAAGCGATACTTCTTGATAGGTACCTAGATGGGTTGTCGGAAGCAGTAACCAACGTAATGGTTAGCCATCCTGAGCCTAAAGATCTAGATGAGGCTATAACGTTATCTATTAGAATAGATAGACGTCTCAGGTACAATAAGAAGGGCAGGTACCCTATGTATCCTAGGGGTTCAGGTGCTAGTAGCTCGGCAACAGTTGAGACTGAGGAGCCTATGCAACTAGGCCACAGGCGCCTCACAGAGGCTGAAAGGACAAGAAGACGCAGAGAGGGTCTCTGCATGTACTGCGGAGAGAGAGGTCACATTGCACAAAACTGTGGTAGGAAGTCGGGAAACTCTTCGGCTTAGGTGTGGTTGGGGGTACCACCCTAGGCAGACTAGTTTCACCTCCAAAACAAGAGAAGATATTATTGCCGTGCTCCATATATTGGGAGGGGCGAAACTCTCCTACCACAGCGTTTGTGGATTCTGGTTCTACTGCCAACTTTATAGATTTAAGTTTTGCTTTAAGTTTAAATATTCCTGTCCTTCCTGTGGAAAAACATTTGTACGTCACGGCAATTGACGACTCTCCTTTACAAGGAAAGTCCCCACTGTGCCAGACCCCTCCTCTCTCGTTTCAAGTCGGAGTTCTGCACCAAGAGATCATACAATTCTTTGTTTTAAAAATGTCTACCTCTACAGTGAAATTAGGCTTACCTTGGTTACGATTACATTCTCCTCAGTTTAATTGGAGGGATGGGCAGCTGACTACTTGGTCTCCTTATTGTTCACAGCATTGTCTACAAAGTATAGCTTTGTGTTCTACTAAGGTTCATGTGGAAGGAGTGCCTCCACAATATCAAGACTATTCTGATGTGTTTTGTCCTCGAGCAGCAGATCAATTACCCCCTCATAGACCTTTCGACTGCCCAATTGATTTGCCAGATCTCCTGCGGGAGCGGGATTCTTTTTTGTTCAAAAAAAATACGGAGGTTTGCGCCCCTGTATTGACTACAGGGGTCTAAATAAGATCACGATTAAGAATCGTTATCCACTACCGCTCATTGATGATCTGTTTACACAAGTTTCCGAGGCTTCTGTATTTACTAAATTAGATCTGAGAGGGGCCTATAATTTAATTCGTATTAGGGAAGAGGATGAATGGAAGACAGCGTTCAACACTCCCAAGGGGCATTACGAATACTTGGTGATGCCCTTTGGGTTGTGTAACGCTCCTGCAGTCTTTCAGGAGTTTGTGAATGAGATCTTTAGGGAGGTACTGGGTCACTTCGTAATCGTATGATTAGATGATATCTTGATATTTTCTAAAAATCTCACTGAACATCGCCAACATGTTAAGTATGTACTACAAAAACTCAGGCAGAATCAATTATTTGCAAAATTGGAAAAATGTGTTTTCGAGACAAAGGAGATTTCCTTTCTTGGATATATTATCTCCACGACAGGGTTATCCATGGATCCCAGGAAGGTCTCTGCTGTGAGGGATTGGCCACAACCATCTGGGCTTAAGGCACTGCAGAGATTCCTGGTATTCGCGAACTATTATAGGAAATGTATCAAGGGTTTCTCTTCTGTGTTAACTCCACTCACTAATTTGACGAAAAAACGGGCTGATGCCACTCATTGGTCAGAGGAAGCATGTGCGGCATTTTCCTTTTTGAAAGAGGCATTCTATTCTGCTCCTATACTACGTCATGGAGATGTGGCTTACTCATTCATAGTGGAGGTGGATGCCTCGGAGGTTGGAGTTGGAGCAGTGTTGTCTCAACGTTCAGGACTTCAAAATAAGCTTCATCCCTGTGCTTTTTTTTCTAGAAAATTCTCTCCAGCTCAGAGGAATTATGATGTGGGAAACAGGGAATTGTTGGCCATCAAGCTTGCTTTTGAGGAGTGGCAGCACTGGTTGGAGGGGGCAGAGCATGTAATAACTGTGTACACGGATCATAAAAATTTACAGTTCATTGACAAAGCTAAAAGACTCACCCCCAGACAGGCTAGATGGGCTCTCTTTTTTTCCCGTTTTAATTTTATAATTACATTTACACCAGGGAGTAAGAACATTAAAGCAGACGCTCTTTCACGTTGTTTCGAACCTGAAACAGTGCCATCTCCTTCTCCAGAAAGTATTTTGTCCAAGGAGATCATCTTGGCAGCCACTGAAATAGTTGAAGATCTTGCTAGTCTTCTAAGTCCTTTTCAATTAGAAGTTCCAGAAGGGAAACTGGAAGGGGTTCTGTATGTTCCTTGTCAGTTGCGTCCCAAGGTTCTGCAATTGTTTCATGGACATAAGAATGCCGGACATCCTAGCATTACCAGAACCCAAGAGTTGTTATGTAGATCTGTCTGGTGGCCATCATTACAACCTAATTGCAAAGAATTTGTTAAAGCTTGTTCTGTCTGTGCTAGGAGCAAACCCTCCCGACAGGCTCCAGCCGGAACTTTACAGTCTCTGCCCTCCCCTCAGGAGCCATGGACGCATATTTCCATGGACTTTGTGGGAGAACTTCCTGTTTCCAATGGAAAGACTGTCATATGGATCTCCCTACTGCTCAAGAATTAGCTGATCTTTTTGTTCAAAACATTTTCAAATTGCACGGCATTCCGGAAAACATCGTCTCGGACAGAGGGGTCCAGTTTGTCTCAAGATTCTGGCGGGCCTTCTGTAAAAGGATGGGTATGTCATTGTCCTTTTCGTCAGGTTACCACCCGCAGACCAACGGTCAGACGGAAAGGATCAATCAGTCCTTGGAACAGTTCCTGAGATGTTATGTGGCAGACGCTCAACACCAGTGGGTAGAGTTTCTACCATTTGCAGCAGAGTTCGCACATAATAATCTCAGGAATGAGTCTTCGGGGTATGCGCCTTTTCAGGTGGTCAATGGGAAGTTTCCCAAATTTTCCCCCTTGCCCGTGACAGCCTCTCCGTTCCCTGTTCTGGAGGAGTGGCAGACATCTTTTAAAAGGATTTGGGCTAATGTCAGAGAAAATTTGAAAAAAAGCTTTTTGCATACAGAAGAGGCAGGCAGATAAGAGACGATCTGCGGAGTGGGAGTTCAAACCAGGAGACAAAGTTTGGGTATCAACTCGACATATAGCTCTGAGACAGCCGTCCACAAAACTGGGGCCCAGGTATATTGGACCATATCCAATTTCCGAAAGGGTTAATCGCGTTACTTACAAGGTCAGTTTACCTCCTTCTCTAAAGGTGGGAAAAGCCTTTCATGTGTCGCTCTTGAAGCCGGCTGTTCAGGTGGATTCTCTCCTGCCTCACCCTGTCATGGTTGATGGTGAACCTGAATGGGAGGTTGAGGAGATTTTAGACTCCAGACGAGTTTGTGGTTCACTGCAGTATTTGGTGCATTGGAGAGGGTACGGTCTTGAGGAAAGATCCTGGGTTGCAGCAGGTGATTTACATGCAGATAATATTAGAAAACTATTCCATGAGCTTCATCCTGACAGGCCAGGTGGGACGTGTCCGGAGTCCACGTCTAGAGGGAGGGGTACTGTAATGAAAATTCCGTGACGCCGGATGGATTGCGGAAATACGGTCGCATCCATTCCGGCAGGTGGACTTTCCAACGCGGGATGCGGAAATTTGTCCGCATCCGCTGCGCAAAACCTTCCGAGCGCACCGCGCCAAACTCACCAGCGTGCTGCTCACCAGGGCTCTGCCATCTTGCCTCTAGGGGGTGCGCGCACATGCCAGGCACACCCTTATGCTCCTAGAAAGCATGTCAGCTGACCTGGAGGTCAGCTGACGTTTTTAGCCTGCTCTGATTGGTTGCTGCTTGGGGTGGAGACTTCTTTCCCAGGCAGTATTTAAAGAGAGTCTGAAGTGAGAATAAATCTCGCTTCAGCTCTTATATATAGCAGGGGCATGTGTGCCCCTGCTAAAACACCGCTATCCCGCGGCTAAAAGGGGGTCCTTTCACCCCCAAATCCCCCTCCGCGCAGCACATCCCCTCTTCCGCATAGAGGCAGGGCTAGCCGCCGCAGCCCTGCCTCACGCGCATCTGTCAGCGCGTATCTCCGCCTCTCCCCTGCCCCTCTCAGTCTTCCTTCGCTGAGAGGGGCGGGGGAGAAGCGCCGCTGATAGACGCGCTGTGAGGCAGGGCTGCAGCCGTTAGCCCTGCCTCCAGCAGCAGCAAAATCTACGACCAAGTTGGTCGTTGATTTTGCAGGGGGGGGTTTGGGGGTGAAGGGACCCCCGTTTAGCCATGGGATAGTGGCGTTTTAGCAGGGGCACACATGCCCCTGCTATATATAAGCACTCAAGCAACATTTATCCTCGCTTCAGTGTCTCTTTAAGGAAGTGCTTTTCAGTTGCACTTCGTCTGTGTTTGCGATACCCTGTGTCAGCACTCAGACCTAGTCAGTTCCCATGTGATTATCCGGCAGGACCCCGGTTCTTGTCACACCTAGCTAGCCTTGTATTTGATATTGCGTTATATATTGGTCTATCACCAATATATACGCATATTGTACCGTCTTGATTTATTGTGTATGATTCTGTGCCTGTCTTGACTATCCTTCTGTTTCCTGATTCTGTACTTCGCCAGCCCGTACCGTTATCGACTATTGGCTCGGTTTCTGACTGTTCTCTTGTCTCACGTTTCTGTACTGTTGCCGCCTGATCTGTTGCCGAACCTCATTTTGTCTGACCTTTCTCCCTTCAGTGGAACATCTCCCACTGTAGGGTTTCTATCAGAGGCTTGCCTCTCTGAGACGCCCGCCCCTAGCAAACCATTACTGCTAGAGGCCGAGACTCCTCCACTGCTTCCCTTGGAGGATCTCACACACGGGGTTCCCATTCAGAGGTAACCACACCTCTGAGGAATTACTGTGTGGTGGACTTTTTCCACAGACTTGTGAATTTACACTGTATATTATTGTTGTCTACTGTTCCAGCTTGCTGAAGGTTGTATTTCAGTGCCCAATAGAGATACCTTCTTATACCCGCTCCTATAAGTTAGTGAGTGTCTCTACACTTTGTTGTTGCATCAAGCACCTTTCTTGCATCCGGTTGTTCCGTGTCTCGCTATGCTTGCATTATTGGTGATTCTGCAGATCACCATATAATCAGGTATAGCATCTGTATTATTGGTGATACTGCAGATCACCAATAATCAGAATATCCGTGCTAGCTGACACCAATCATTACACCCGCTGTCTGGGTGTCACCCTGGACTCTGCATTCTCCTTCACTCCCCACATCCAAAACCTCACAAATTCCTGCAACTTCCACCTTCGTAACATCTGTAATCTCATAATTTCCCGCCTTGACTACTGCAATGCCCTGCTGTCTGGTCTCCCTATGACCCGAACAGCCCCACTGCAGTCCATCATGAATGCGGCAGCCAGAATTATCCACTGCTCCCATCGCTCCACCATGGTGGATCCCCTCCTTGAATCCCTCCACTGGCTTCCTATCCAGTCCAGAATCAGATTCAAGATACTGTGTCTGACCTACAAATCTGTCCACAAAACCTGTCCAACCTACATTTCCGATCTTACTCAGAGGTACACACCTAGTCGCTCACTCCGCTCTTCCAATGAACTTCGCCTAACCGCCTAACCGTCCAACGCATCACCCAGTCCCATGCATGCCTCCAGGACTATTGCCGCTCGGGAGACTGTTAGACGGCGATCACGCCGTCTATTTACTAGGTGCAGCACTGCGATGAGCAGCAGCGCTGCACTGGGGACAGCCGTGTGACACGGCTGTCCCCATGGGGGACAAGAGAGCGATCGGCTCTCATAGGCAGAAGCCTAAGACAGCCGATCGCCGTAATTGGCCAGCTGTGGGGAGGGAGGGAGCGAGGGAGGGAAAGGAATTAAAGGAAGAGGTTGTTTTTTTTAAAAGTGACAACATAAATATTTATTAAAAAAAAAATAAACATGGGGGGAGCGATCAGACCCCACCAACAGAGAGCTCTGTTGGTGGGGAGAAAAGGGGGGGGGGGGAATCACTTGTGTGCTGAGTTGTGCGGCCCTGCAGCTTGGCCTTAAAGCTGCAGTGGCCAATTTTGCTAAAAATGGCCTGGTCACTAGGGGGGTTTAGCCCTGCAGTCCTCAAGTGGTTAAAGGATATCAGAAGTGACATGTGACATAATGAGATAGACATAGGTATGTACAGTGCCTAGCACACAAATAACTATGCTTTGTTCCTTTGTTTCTTTCTCTGCCTGAAAGAGTTAAATATCAGATATGTAAGTAACTGACTCAGTCCTGACTCAGACAGGAAGTAACTACAGTGTAACCCTCACTGATAACAAATTCCTCTTTTTTGCTAGCCATTTTCTGTTAGGAAAGTGTTTTATAGTTGGAATGTCTTATCAGTGAGGGTCACACTGTAGTCACTTCCTGTCTGAGTCAGGACTCAGTCAGCCACTTACATACCTGAAATGTATTAATTTCAGGCAGAGGAAAAAAAAAGGAACACAGCATAGTTATTTGTGTGCTAGGCACTGTACATACCCATGTCTATCTCCTCATGTCACATTTCACTTCAGGTATCCTTTAAAAGACATGATTCTCTGATCTACTTAGCAACTTATTAAAAGAATGTTTGCTTGAAAATATCTAAGACAGGGAGCACACATATTAGACTTGTGTGCATGTTGCCGTACATGGCAAAACACGCACTTTCACTCTGGCCATTGTAGTCAATAGCCTGCTCAGGAATTGCACGCCATTTGCGTTCTTTCATTTTTGACATTTGTACTTTTGCCTCGATTTAAATAGACTTTTTTTTTAGCTTAATACATGCAATTCTGAATTATATACATTGTGCAAGAGTCTGTAAAAGTGCACATAAAAATTGAGTGCATAAAACACAATTGCAAATACAAAACAAATGCAGAGCTCTGCAAAATGGTCATGCCTGCATGCTGTATAGATGTACACCTCATGCCTAGGTTGGCAAATACATGTTAATTAACTATGTTGTGATAGATTCTTTCACTCGCAGCTCCGTTGTCCTGTGAGGTACTTAAAGAGACACTGAAGCGAAACAAAATATATGATATTTGTATGTGTAGTACAGCTAAGAAATAAAACATTAAGATCAGATACATCAGTCTAATTGTTTCCAGTACAGGAAGAGTTAAGAAACTCCAGTTGTTATCTCTATGCAAACAAGCCATTAAGCTCTACGACTTTCAAAGTCGTGGAGAGGGCTGTTATCTGACTTTTTTTTTATAAAGAAGAGGTTTATTGAGGTGCATAACATCAAAAATTACCAGCATAACGTGCATTTAAAATTTGCAGGTACAGGATATAGGTACAAAATTTGAAGTCAGATCAGATGAGCACATCAAAAAACGGAAAATATCAGAATATACTGAGCTAACTATAGCATAAGAAAAAACAAACATTTAAACCTCATGTGTGGTCAAACCCATAAACAGCTCCCCTCCCCTCTCCACCTCCACAGAATACCAATCTAAGTAAATGAATCGAAATATTACAAATAAATGTCTAACATTGTCCCCTATATATTAACCAAGTTTCCCAGATTTTGTTATAGCGATCCAAATTCTCATTTCCTAAATGATACACTCGGTCCATTAGTGAAATTAAGTCCAGACGGTGTTTCACCAAGTCAATATCAAGAGTAGGCGTTTTCCATTTAAAATCAATGGTCCATAGACTTAAAGGTGCTAGCAAAAATCTTAGCAAATAGGATAAACCCAGTATTAAAGGAGCTGGTACACTATGATCAGGTGGGCTTTATACAGGGGAGGGAGGCAAGGGATAATACTGTGAGGTCGGTGGACGTGATGCAGTGGGTGGGATCCTAACTGACCCTGTGGTTTTACTATCAACGGATGCGGAAAAGGCATTTGACAGGGTCAGGTGGGGATATATTAAGGTGGTGTTGGAGCATATAGGCTTGGGTGAAAACATGAGAGCCTGGATAGCATCCATGTATAGAGATTTAACGGCCAGAGTAAAAGTTAATGGAACACTGTCTAGCCCCCTGGAAATAACAATTGGCACCCGGCAGGGTTGCCCGCTATCCCCCCTGGTATTTGCCCTGACCCTGGAGCCCTTCTTGAGAACAATTCGTAAAAATGTAGATATTACTGGGGTAAAAATAGGCGGGACAGAGCACAAGATCGCAGCATATGCGGACGATCTCTTGTTTTATTTGAAAAACCCCAGAATAGCCCTGCCAAATTTAATGAAGGCATTTACTGAATACGGGAAGATTGCAAATTTTAAGATTAATTGGGACAAATGCGAAGCGATGAGTATGGGGATGAGGGAGGAGGAGGTAGAACAACTAAAAACAAACTTTCCGTTTAGATGGGTGAAAGATTCCCTAAACTATCTAGGTATAAAATTGGCGAGAAATACGCAAGAGAATATTAGTTTAAATTATTACCCTTTACTTAATACACTGAAAAAAGATTTAGAAAGATGGGCTAAACTGAAACTCTCTTGGTACGGAAGGATCAGTGTGCTCAAAATGAATATCATGCCGAGGCTGTTATATGTCTTCCAGGCCCTCCCTGTTCCCCTACCCAGAAGCTACCTGGATGAATTAAGGAGGATGTTTACAAAGTTTGTGTGGCAGAATAGAAGGGCTAGGCTGAAATTTGCATTTATTTCACAGTCAAAAGATAAAGGGGGGTTAGCGGTACCGGACCCCATAAGATATTATCAGGCAGCTGTTTGCACTAGGGTGGTGGATTGGAATAGAAACGAAGCCTCCAAACAATGGGTCGGGTTGGAGAAGGAATTCCTGGAAGGGGAACTAAGGGATGCTCCCTGGCTCCCATATATAGCGGAGGCACCTCGATTGCCAGGCTCTCTGGTAGAAAACACCCTGAAAACTTTTAAGAAGGTAAGTAGTAGGAGGGAGATGTCCGTGGGCCCCTCCCCTCTTATGCCATTGTTGGGAAATAGCAGATTCCCGCCGGGGTGTCGTAAAGGAAGTTATAGAGAATGGAGGAGGGGAGGAAGCCCACGGATCTGTTCCATGATCAGAAAAGGTAGATGGTTGGAGGAAGGGGAAGTTGCAGAACAACTACAGGTGACGCAGATAGATAGGTGGAGCATGTACCAATTTAGACATTTCCTTCGTGCATTGGGCACGAGGGAAATACTTTCTAGGGAGTTGACTCAGTTTGAGAGGCTATGTATGATGGAGGGATCGACTAAGGGAACATTGGCAAAAATCTATAAAATTTTGGAGGAGGAGGAAGACCATACCTTAAAGTACAAAATAAAGTGGGAGGAGGATATAGGGAGAAAATGGAAGAGCGCCCAATGGGAAAGAATTGTGAGGATGACACACAAGGCCTCGATGTCCACTAGAATACAGGAATCTGGGTACAAGTTGGTAATGAGGTGGTATTATACGCCAGTTAGATTAAACAAGATGAGTGGGGCAAGCCCGTTATGCTGGAGGTGTGGAAAAGAGAGAGGAGATCTAATGCACATCTGGTGGACATGTGAAGGCCTTGTTGGATACTGGGAGAAGGTAAAGAAATATATATGGGAACTGGCTGGAATACCAGCTCAGTCAGGCCCGGAGGTGTATCTGTTACATCTGGTGGAAAAAGGGATTAAAGAATACAGAGGGTCTTTGGGGATGCACTTAATCAATGCCTCGCGAATCTTAATCGCTAGAAATTGGAAGTGCCAACAGGCCCCCTCCATAAGGGAATGGTTTATAGAGATTGATCAAATCTATCAGATGGAAGAACTTTCAAGTATTATTAAAGGAAAAGAAAATCGGGGGTGGGATAAATGGTTAGAATTCAGAGCAACAGAAGAGTATGAGAGGGGTAAGACATAGGGCCCAGAAGGGAATGGGAGGTGCGCCTATGGGCAGGGAGACATAGGCCCTGGTTCACCGGTTTCGGTGTGAGGCCGAGTGGCAGTCGGAGGGGGAACTTGGCCGAGTTTCAGGGCTGAGGCAATTTCGCATAAATTTGGGTCTGAGTGAAGTGAAAGACAGGTGGGTTTGGTGGGCACTTGTTCACTGTACCGGGTGTGACTTAAACTTCTGGGTGATGGTTCTAATCTTATACCAGGGTATGTTAGAGGGGGATGTAAACTGAGGATGGGGTAGGGGTTCTCCCCCAAGATGGGAGCATTGTTAGGAAGGAGGTGGGGCCAATGAGAAATGGCGTAGGAGGAGGTGAGAGAAGAAGAACTGACCCGGGGACAGTGGAGGTGGGTCAGATTTGGGGAAGAGGGGGGGTGGGAGGGGGGTGGGCTAGGGATATCCTCAGGAATATATGTATAGGATGCTGCACTGGTATTTCCTTTTTTGTCCTTACTGTAAGTTGTTGGAGAATATTTATTATTGGAAAAATAAAGAATAAAAAAAATAAAATAAAATCAATGGTCCATTGCCCTGCACAAATTAAATATCTGAAGAATGTCAGCCGCGAACCCATAACCGACCCATCAGAAACATACAGGAGGGCCTGAGAGGGACCTAGAGTGATGGACATTTTATAAATATCAGAAAATAAGGCCCTTACATATGACCAAAGTTGTGTTGCAATTGGGCAATTCCAAAATATATGAAACGCTGTTCCAGGTCCACCACATCCACGGAAGCAATCAGGGGATGCATGCGGATATATTACATGCAGCCGTGCAGGAGTAAAATACCATCTTAGTAATAATTTTACCAGGGTGTCCTTAAGAATATTTGATTTAACTACTTTCGACACCGCCTCCCAACAAGAAGACCATTGTGAAGAGGATAATTGGTGTCCCAGGTCCTGTTCCCAGGCCCTCATATATGGTAATTTGTCATTATCTTCCATCCTATTAGATAAAAGAGCATATAAAATGGAAATAGCCCCCTTTTGCCTGACTGAGTTAAAATATAAATTTTCAAAAGTAGAAAGCTCACGAGACGGAGGAGTAGGAAATTGAGATTTATAAAAGTGCTTGATTTGGCAATAGCGAAAGGCCTCCCTCAAAGGAGCATCCAAACTGAACCTTAAATGTTGAAAGGGAACAAACGCGTTGCCAGACCAAAAACGAGAAGCTGTTATTAAACCTTTTTCCAGCCACCAAGCAAATTGAGAAGGATTTTGGAATGCTGGAACAAACCTAGGGTTACCCAGGAAGGATAATTTGGCAGATGGGGACTTAATTAAATTAAATTTAGGAGCAATATCGATCCATAATTTAGCAAGAGAGGCAACAATCTTGTTGAGTTTAACAAGGGGGAATATATCTCGGCTAGTCACTACCGTAATCAGGTGAGAAAGGAAATAAGGGCGAACGGTCACCGTCTCAAAACTCAGCCAAAGTGGAAGAGAAGCAGCAAGGCCCCAATCCAAAATTTGGCTTAATTTTGAAGCAAGGTAGTAATACCATAAATTGGGTAGGCCTATACCCCCCTGAATGGGATGACTATATAAAGTTTGAGCTCTAACTCTAGCTGGTTTAGAGTTCCAAATATATTTATTAATCTGAGATTGCATAGGGTTTATTACTTTTTTGGGAAGGGTAAGTGGTAGCATACGAAATAAATAGAGGATTTTGGGAAGTATAATCATTTTGCAGGCTAAGCTACGTCCCAACCAAGAAACCTTGTATTGGGACCAATTTTTAAGCAATATGTTTAGAGACCGAAACAAATTAGGATAATTAGCTGCAAAAAGATTACGATATAATGGTGTAAGCAAAACTCCAAGATATTTAAATGTATTCTTACACCATTTAAAATCAAAATTTGCCTCCAATAATTTTACCGTATGTGGCAATAAATTAATTGGCATAGCAGTTGATTTGGAAGTGTTGACATAGAGTCCTGAAAAGGACGCAAATAAATTTAGAAGAAAAAATAAATTTGGAAGGGTAGTGACTAGCCGAGTTAAAAATAGAAGCGCATCATCTGCATAAAGAACTATTTTGCAATTATCAGGACCATATCCTGCAATATCCGGGTGCTGACGGATCGCCACTGCCAATGGCTCAAGAGCTAAAGCAGAGGCGAAAGTGGGCAACCCTGTCTCGTACCGCGTTTAAGACCTATACTCGCAGAGGAAGCTCCAGGTATACGGATAATAGTAGTGGGGTTATCATACAGGGAGAGAATTGCTGTGAGAAAAGGGCCCGAAAAGCCAAAGCATTGCAATGTTTCAGATAAATAATGCCAACCCACCGAATCGAAAGCCTTGCTAATGTCAAGTCCTAACATTAGAAGTCTATTATTATTTAATTCTGCATCTTGAATTATATTGACTGCAAGCCTGACATTATCTGAACCCTGCCTCCCTGGAATAAAACCTTTCTGGTTAATCCCAACAAGGTGACCAACAATGGAACCCAGTCGCACAGCAAGGATCTTGGCAAAGACCTTAATATCATTATTAAGTATGGATATTGGGCGAAAACCTGCTGGAGTAGAATGATCTGCCCTGGTTTAGGTAAAAGAGTAAGAGAAGCTTCGAGCATTTCATGGGGAAATTTCCCACCTTTAAGGATATTATTAAAAAGCACAGTAAGAGGGATAGAAAGGAGGTCCGAAAATTTCTTATAATATTGAGGGGTAAAGCCATCAGGCCCTGGGGCAGTAGAGGATTTGAGTGATTTTATGGTAGCTTGGACTTCAGACATAGTGATAGGGGCATTAAGAATCTCTAACTGGTCATTAGATAGCGTAGGAAGATTAAGTTGGCCTAGCCAAGATCCTAGTGCGACCGAGTCCAAATTGGGAGCCTGACCCAATAATTGAGAATAGTAGTCCTCAAATATGTTTATTACACTAAGAGGTAAGGTTTCCACAACTCCTTTTTTGTTTTTTACCCTATAAGCATGAGGCGGCTTATAGTACTCAGTGAGTTTACGGGCAAACTGGGTGGAAGGATTGGTACCCCTTAAAAGGAATCTAGCTTTAGAAAATTAGAAAGGCCTTCATATGCATAGAATTTAAGACTGTGGGCTCAACTCTGTCCTTTTTAGAGTAATTAATTGCATGATATCTGGGTTAGGATTAGGGAAATGCCGCTTATAGAGATCATCCAATTCCTTGGACAGAGAGAGAATTTTTTCAGATCTTTGTTTTTTGGCTTGAATCGCTTTACGATAAGAACCCCTCTAATCACAGGTTTATGGGCAGCCCAGCGTAATGCAGGGAGGGTATTAGCCTCATCATTATGTAGGAAATAATCTTCCAAAGCACTAGCTATTTCAAGCATGCTTGCATGATCAGCAATCAAGGAGTCATTTAGTCTCCATTGTTTGCGATGAAAAGGTAAACCAAATCCTTTAAGGCCCGGTTCACATTAGCGGTCGCCGTCCGGAATCACCGTGCCGGAGCCGGACCGCATGCAGAACGGACGGAACGGACGCACGGCATAGCAATGAAAGCCTATGCGTCCGTTCACGTGCGTCCGTTTCGTCCGGACCGGATCCGGACCGGATCCGGACTCCGGCATAAGACCCAACATGCGCTATTTTTTGGTCCGGCTCCTCCGGCAGCCGTATCCGGAGCGGAGCCGGACTGCACCATCCGGCCAATACAAACCAATGAGAACCGGAGAGCGCACAACACACTGGCTAAAAATCCGGATGTTCTACCCCACTTCCTATGCGTATTGTAGCGGCGATTTTGGATGGGGACACATGGGCAAGCATTTTGGAGTGGAGCAGCAGTGACTTTAAACGTGCTGGAGATGTTGGCAGTATGTCGGAGGTGGAGGTGAGTGCTAAACAGCGGAGGGCCTGATTCCACAGGTCCACCTTCTGCTGACCTCCCAGACCCCAACATTTTTATTCGGTTTCTACTATCTTTTGCCAAACGGATCCGGATCGCATCCTGATGAACACCTGATGCAACCTGACCGGATCCGGATCGGATCCGGATCAGAACCGTACGGTTCCGATCCGGATCCGGTCCGGATCCGGTCAGGTCATCCGGTCCGTTTGGCAGAGAACCGCAAGTGTGAACCAGGCCTAAGTGTGGAGGAGACCATGTGGTGATCCGACCAGGCGCAGGTGATGATATCTGATGCAGTTGAGTTAGAAGCAATTATAGGAGAGAGAAAAATGTAGTCAAGGCGAGCATATGATTGTCTTGGATGGAAAAAAAAAGTGTACTGACGACATCCAATGTTATGAGCTCTCCAAATATCAATCACCTGGGCCTTAGTCAGAATCCCAGAAAGTCTTCTAGGAAAACTATGTGCAAAGGGAGAAAGCGTAGAGCGATCCAAGACCGGATTTGCTACAGAATTGAAATCCCCTGCTATTATCATATGAGGGGAATTACATTTTTCAATTAGTGGGGCAAGTTTTTTAAGAATTTCAGTTTGCGAGGCATTTGGAACGTAGCAATTAATTAAGGTAACAAGTTTACCATCCAGTGTGCCCTTGAGGACTAAAATTCTACCCTCTGGATCCTTGTAAGAGTCAAGCAGATTGAAGGGAACATAATTTGCAAAAAAAATCGCTACCCCTCTAGCTTTTCTACTGAATGTAGAGAAGTATCCTCTACGATATCTCTTGTCAAAGTATGTGGGAATTCTATTGTGCACTACATGTGTTTCCTGCAAAAATAATAATGAAGCATGCTCCTGAGCATAGTTATGAAAGGCCTTACGCCTCTTAACGGGATCATTTAGTCCCCTAACATTATGAGTAATTATCTTCAATTCAGAGGACATTAATATTAAGAATTATATATATACCCTGGGAGGCAAAGAGGGGAGAAAGCAGGCTGGACCACACCAAACAAACAAACTTAAACATACACAAACACATAACAAGCAATTCTACTCTTAACGAGATTGCCCTCTGGGCTATACACCCTTTAATATCCACCTATCCACTTGCCCAGGAACTCTCAGTGGGAATAACCACTCACCGAGAGGGGGGGGGGGGGGGGAGTGTAGAAGCGAACAGTCCAAGACGGGGAGATGAAATATCTGTAACGATACAACCTGATCCCCGTGCCTGCGACGAGCCGGGCTCTTCCGGCTTGCATTCCACGCCGTCTCAGCCTGCGGCTGCAGGCAGAGGCGTGCGTTCCAGAGGACGCACGGGATGTACGCGTACAGCCTATGCGAGCTGGCGGCAGGCGTACCGGAAGTTACGCAACGGAACATACGCGTCTGACGTGGTGGAAGTGACGCATGCGGAGGGCTTATAAGCGTTTCCGGAACGCGGCTGCACGCCTGTTATAGCGTGTATTTTGCCGCTTGTAGGCTAGTGTGAGCTTGCTCCAGAACTTGCTACTGTACTAAGTTATTGTTTGGTTACTGAGTCCCAGCGTTGCTCTTGGCTAGTACAGCCTCAGTTCCTGGCTGCTGTGACTCAGTTCCAGTCCTGGTTACCATACCTGACACCTGTGCATGACCCGGCTTGTATTTAGACCACTCTCTGTTTTGTCCTTTGTACCTCAGCCATCTGACACCAGTATTTGACCCGGCTTGTATTCCGACCATTCTTTGTCTCGTCCCTTTGTACCTTAGCCATCTGATACCAGTATTTGACCCGGCTTGTATTTAGACCATTCTCTGTTTTGTCCTTTGTACCTTAGCCATCCGATACCAATACTGACCCGGCTTGTATCAAACCATCCGCCTGCCCTTCCTCAACTCAGTAGGGCAGGAGTCAGTGCCATCCGTGACGTTACGGTCGGCTGACCGTCACATTATAACAGGCCACTTACCCATTAGGGGATATACATATATATACATGGAGGATTTGCAAAGGCAGATAGACCAGCTGACCGCGGTGGTCCAGGGCCTCGCCGACATGGTGACCCCGTTAGCACAGGCTGCGGCTGTGGCCATCCCTCTGGGAGATGAGCCGGATGATGTTGCTGACCCCCCAGTGGCTCCGGCGGCCCTGGCGGCTCCGCCGCCCGTCCTACCTGTTGCAGAACCCAAACTTCCACTCCCTGAGAAGTTTTCAGGAGACCGTGGCATGTTTAGCAACTTCATGAACTCTTGCATGATGTATTTCTTCGTAAGGCCGCGAGCCACGGGGACGGAACCACAGAGGGTGGCCTTGGTAATCTCGTTGCTACAGGGAGATCCACAGGCATGGGCCTATAGCCTTCCTCAGGGGCATCCTGCTCTCGCCTCAGTGGAGGAATTCTTCCAGGCTATGAGTGTGCTGTATTCAGACCCAAATATTACCGCCACCGCATCACACAAGATCAGGGCCCTAAAACAAGGGAAAAACACGGCTGAAGTGTACGCGTCTGAGTTCAGGAGGTGGTCGGTAGCCTCCAGATGGAACGATCCAGCGTTGGTGGATCAGTTTAACTTCGGGTTATCAGAGACATTTAAAGACCACTTGGTCAACTACCCTCCGGCCGAGACGCTGGGTGAAGCAATCACCCTTGCCATCAGGGTGGATTGCCGGATACGTCAGAGACGCTCAGAGCGGTCAGGAGCGGTGATTGTTGCACCCGTGGTGGCGGGCCTGCTCAGCCCACCTATGTCCACCGAAGAACCCATGCAGATCGGAGCATCTAAGTTGTCGGCTGCAGAGAAAACACGCAGGCGATCCCAAGGACTATGCCTTTACTGTGGAGGTGCCGGCCACATGGTCCGCACCTGCCCCGAGAAGAAGTCGGGAAACGCCAGCGCCTAGATGAGTTGGAGGAAGTTCATCCGGGCGGGCAGATAATTCCTCTTAAAGACCAACGTTTTCTAGTACCTTTCAGTCTGGACTGGAAGGAAAAGGGGATAACAGGGCAGGCTTTCATTGACAGCGGGGCTGCAGGGAATTTTCTGGATATATCCGTAGCCGCACGGTTAAATATTCCCTCGCTGCCTCTCCAAAGTCCGTTGCGGGTCATAGCCATCGATGACTCACCATTAGAGTTAGTCACCCCTGTGGCGATGACCCCGGAGTTGCACCTGAAAATCAGGGCTCTGCATTCAGAGAAGATAACTTTCTTCTTACTGAACATGCCATCCACACCGTTAGTGCTCGGATTGCCGTGGCTGAAACAACACAATCCGGTGTTGGATTGGCATACGGGGCAACTCGTTAATTGGTCGGGGTTCTGTCACCAGAATTGCCTTCTAACATTACCTATCCTCAGCACCCAAATAACTTTGTCGCAGGTGCCCTGGCCCTACAGGGAATTTGCCGACGTATTCTCACCTCAGGCAGCGGAGGAGCTGCCTCCACACCACCCCTACGACTGCCAGATAGATCTCCTGCCGGGAACCATGCTCCCTCGGGGTCATTTGTATACAGGGCCGGCCCTAGACTATTTGCCGCCGGAAGCAAAAAAAAATTTTTCGCGACACCTCCCCCCCCGGTGGGGGGCGCGCTCTGGGGGGCTGCCGAGCTGGAGGGGTAGCTGGCAGGACGGGGGTATTGGGCCTAGCGGCGGGGAGGGGGTTGTACCCCCCCTCCCTCGCCTGGGTCCCCCGTGCTCCGCTCCCCTCCAGCCTTAAATACAAGCAGCCGCTATGTGTAAGAGGCACGGGCGGGTAGGACTCACCTCTTCCTCGTTCCAAGCGTGCGCTCCACTGACATCACTTCCTGCAACGCTGCAGGAAGTGACATCAGTGGAGCGCACGCTTGGAACGAGGAAGAGGTGAGTCCTACCCGCCCGTGCCTCTTACACATAGCGGCTGCTTGTATTTAAGGCTGGAGGGGAGCAGAGCACGGGGGACCCAGGCGAGGGAGGGGGGGTCCGACCCCCCTCCCCGCCGCTAGGCCCAATACCCCCGTCCTGCCAGCTACCCCTCCAGCTCGGCGGCCGGCTCCCTGCACTCACGGACGGGCGGGTGCCGCCCCTGGAATTTTGCCGCCTGAGGCAAAAGTTTCACCCCGCCTCATGAGCGGGCCGGCCCTGTTTGTATAGTTTATCGGGCCCTGAGCGCTCAGCGATGCGGGAGTATATCCGGGAAAACCTGGAGAAAGGGTTCATCCGGCCCTCCAGCTCTCCGGCAGGGGCGGGATTCTTCTTCGTGGAGAAGAAGGATGGTGGGCTCAGACCCTGTATTGATTATAGGGGGCTGAACACGATCACTATAAAAAAAACGTTATCCACTTCCATTGATCGAGGATCTATTTGGACAGGTGGCCGGGGCCCGGGTGTTCACTAAGTTAGATCTGAGAGGGGCGTACAACCTCATTCGTATGCGGCAGGGGGACGAATGGAAGACTGCGTTTAATACTCACGACGGGCATTATGAGTATTTGGTAATGCCTTTCGGGCTCTGCAATGCCCCCGCAGTCTTCCAGGAGTTCGTCAACGACATCTTTCGAGACTTCCTCGGGAAGTTCGTCATTGTCTATTTAGATGATATTCTCATCTACTCCCCGACCCTCGCAGAACATCGACACCAGGTCCGCAGGGTGCTGCAGAAACTGAGGGAAAACCGCTTGTACGCCAAGCTCGAGAAATGTATTTTTGAAACCAACCAGGTACCATTTTTGGGGTACGTGTTATCGGATTCTGGGCTGACCGTGGATGCGGCAAAGGTGTCCGCGGTCCTCAACTAGCCACAACCCGGCAATCTCAAGTCTCTCCAGAGATTCTTGGGATTTGCCAACTACTATAGGAGGTTTATCCAGGGATACTCATTGAAGGTGGCGCCTCTGACCGATCTGACTAAGAAGGGAACCGATCCCAGTCAGTGGTCACCTCAAGCTCAGTTGGCTTTCAAGACCCTGAAGGAAGCCTTTTGCTCCGCACCCATTCTCACGCATCCAGACGTCACCCGTCCCTTCATTGTGGAGGTGGATGCCTCTGAGATTGGGGTAGGAGCGGTCCTCTCCCAGTATTCGGGAAGCCCAGAAAAATTACATCCCTGTGCCTATCTGTCCAGGAGGTCTTCCCCGGCGGAGCGGAACTACGATATTGGGAACAGGGAGTTATTGGGAATAAAGTGGGCATTTGAGGAGTGGAGACAATGGCTAGAGGGGGCAGCTCACCCAGTCACCGTGTACACAGATCATAAGAATCTGGAGTACATCGAGTCCGCCAAGAGGTTGACTCCCAGACAGGCTCGGTGGGCGCTATTTTTCTCCCGGTTTCATTTCACCATCACATACAAGCCAGGCCCTAAGAATGTGAAGGCAGAAGCCTTGTCACCAGCATTTAGGCCCAGTCCCGCCGAAACCCGGACTCCCGAGCCAATAGTGCCCCCGCAATGTGTTGTAGCAACTATGTCCACCTCAGTGCCAGACACAGATTTAATTAACATTCTTTCTTCCTGTCAAGGTGATGCTCCTTCGGGAAAACCTGCCAGGCGGATGTACGTTCCTCCCCAGTGGAGGCTCAAGGTCTTACAGCAGTTCCATGACGATAAAGCAGCAGGTCATCCGGGGGAAAACAAGACAAGGGAACTGCTGTCGCGTTGGGTATGGTGGTCATCGCTGAATCAAGATTCAAAGGCGTTTGTGAAGGAGTGTGCCACTTGTGCCCGCAGTAAAGTCTCCCGGACTGCGCCCAGTGGGCTGCTACGGTCCTTACCCATTCCATCTAAGCCCTGGTCTGATATATCCATGGACTTTATTGTAGACCTTCCTGCCTCCAAAGGGTATACCGTTATTTGGTCACTGTAGACCGATTTAGCAAGATGGCCCATCTTGTTCCTTTGATTAAACTACCTTCAGCAAAAGAGTTGGCTGAGCTTTTCATTTCTCATGTGTTCAGACTCCACGGGGTGCCAGAAAGGATTGTCTCCGACAGGGGAGTCCAATTTGTCTCTCGGTTCTGGCGTGCTTTTTGCTCCCGGCTGGGGGTCACCTTGTCCTTCTCATCAGGATTCCACCCCGAGACCAATGGCCAGACCGAGAGAATAAATCAGTTGGTAGAGCAGTACTTGCGGTGCTATGTGGCCAGCAACCAGGAGGAATGGGCGGCGTACCTTTCATTCGCAGAGTTCGCCTTGAACAACCAGGTGAGTTCCTCTGCGGGCAGGTCTCCATTTCAGGTAGTTACCGGACTGAGTCCAAAGTTTTCTCCGCTGTCAGGGACTCCATCGAATCTACCCGCCGTCAAGAACTGGGTAACCCATATGGCGGAAGTATGGAAACAGGTTCGGGTGAACTTGAGTAAGGCCGTAGACAAACAGAAACGCTCCTTTGACAAACGTCGGTCCCGGGAACCGGACTTGTCTCCGGGGGATCTAGTTTGGGTGTCCACCAGGAACATTCCGTTGCGACAACCAACACCCAAGTTAGGTCCACGATTTATCGGACCGTTCCCTATCATTAGGAAATTGAAATGGAAGTGACCTATAAGGTTAAGTTACCGGACTCCCTCAGAGTCAGAAATTCCTTTCACGTGTCTTTACTGAAACCAGCAAAAAGAGTCTCAGACCTCCACGTCCCCACCACCTCCCGTGTCAGTATTAGGTGAGACAGAATACGAGGTAGAGAAAATTTTGGACTCAAGAAGGGTTAGGAACTCTTTGCAGTACCTGATCGACTGGAAAGGGTATGGACCGGAGGAGAGATGCTGGATTCCGGCGAGACAGGTGCATGCTCAAGAGTTGATTCAGGAATTCCATGCTAATTTCCCCAACAAACCAGGGGTAGAGTGCCCGGAGGACACTCCTCAGGGGGGGGGGGGTAGTGTAACGATACAAACTGATCCCCATGCCTGTGACGAGCCGGGCTCTTCCGGCTTGCGTTCCACGCCGTCTCAGGCAGGCAGAGGCGTGCGTTCCAGAGGACGCACGTGATGTATGCGTCCAGCCTATGCGAGCAGGCGGCAGGCGTACCGGAAGTGACGCGACGGAACGTACGCGTCTGACGCAGCGGAAGTGATGCATGCGGAGGGCTTATAAGCGTTTCCGGAATGCGGCTGCACGCCTTTTATAGCGTGTATTTTGCCGCTTGTAGGCTAGTGTGAGCTTGCTCCAGAACTTGCTACTGTACTAAGTTATTGTTTGGTTACTGAGTCCCAGCGTTGCTCTTGGCTAGTGCAGCCTCAGTTCCTGGCTGCTGTGACTTAGTTCCTGGTTACCATACCTGACACCTGTGCATGACCCGGCTTGTATTTAGACCACTCTCTGTTTTGTCCTTTGTACCTCAGCCATCTGACACCAGTATTTGACCCTGCTTGTATTCCGACCATTCTTTGTCTCGTCCCTTTGTACCTTAGCCATCTGATACCAGTATTTGACCCGGCTTGTATTTAGACCATTCTCTGTCTTGTCCTTTGTACCTTAGCCATCCGATACCAATACTGACCCGGCTTGTATCAGACCATCCGCCTGCCCTTCCTCAACTCAGTAGGGCAGGAGTCAGTGCCATCCGTGACGTTACGGTCGGCTGACCGTCATAATATCTACACCCACCAAAAACTGAGCGCATCTCATAATCAGCAAAAAGCTGCAAAGAGTTACCAGAGAGAAAGATTCACTGAGAGACTCTCGCCATAGGCACATAAACGAGCATAACTAAAATAATCATATTAAAAAAAAAAAAAGGAAAAATAAACTGACCAAACTCCAAAAACAGGACCTTAAAGAGAGAGACATATCCTAAGTAGTGAACACTAATAGTTCTCAGAACGTATTATGTAGAGAGCAAATATATATGAAAACAGCATTGAAATCACGAAGCCATCCTATTATTGTGCCTATAGGGAAAAAAATGGTTAGATTTAACCCACATGTTATAGCAGGGGAACTGCCATAAAAATATGTTATATAAGCATACTATAGCAGAAAATATTGCAGCGAGAGAAAGGCCAAGCGATAAGCATCTAGCCTGAGAGTGCTTAAAAATGATCCCCAAAGAAAAATAGTGTACCAAGTCAAGCTATAAGCATAACTGTAAAAGTCATAAATGTAATGACCAGGAGATCATTATAAGCGAACCTAGCAACTGGAAAAATATATAAAAATATCAGTCCTCAGGTCTAGGAGAAGCATGAGGTGCCTTGGACCTAGTATCAAGCCAGTCACAGACTTCCTTTGGAGTTGTAAAAAAAAAAGTATTTATCCTAATCTTGAAAGCATCAGCTGATAGTTGGAGTCCTGTCTCTGAATTGAGACAACAATGCATATAATGACATCTTATTACTAAAGTTTAGAATGAAATCACACTTGGAACCAGGGGCGTAGGGCCTGTGGTCGCAACGGTCGCCACGGCTCCTGAAGAGGCGGGGGAGGGGCCCGGGGGGGCCCATGTCTTTTTGTGGTGCCCGTGCGGCCCGTGCGCGCTATTGGGAGGGGGAAGCCGCAGCCGCGGCGAGGGCAGCCCGACCTCTCCCTCCCTCCCTTCCTCTCCCCGGCCCCCCCCCCCCTTCAAATGCAGAGTGCGCGGCGCACGGAAGCGCTGTAGTAGGCTGAACTCACCTCCATCCCTGCGTTCCAAGCGCCGCTGATCTCCTCCCGCTGTATAGATGCTGATACACACTGCTTCCGGCTAAACAGGAAGCAGTGTGTAACAACATCTATACAGAGCGGGAGGAGATCAGCGGCGCAGGGATGGAGGTGAGTTCTGCCTGCTACAGCGCTTCCATGCGCCGCGCACTCTGCATTTGAAGGGGGGGGGAGGGGCCCGGGGAGAGGAAGGGAGGGAGAGGTCGGGCTGCCCTCGCCGCGGCTGCGGCTTCCCCCTTCACTATGGGGGGCACCTACCTAATCCTGGGGGGCAGCTACCTACCTAACCTATCCTGGGGGGGCAGCTACCTACCTAACCTATCCTGGGGGGGAAGCTACCTACCTAACCTATCCTGGGGGGGGCAGCTACCTACCTA
Organism: Hyperolius riggenbachi; assembly: GCF_040937935.1. Taxonomy (NCBI): domain Eukaryota; kingdom Metazoa; phylum Chordata; class Amphibia; order Anura; family Hyperoliidae; genus Hyperolius; species Hyperolius riggenbachi. Next base: position 224,773,983 of record NC_090655.1, read on the forward strand.
ACATATCCTGGGGGGGCAGCTACCTACCTAACCTATCCTGGGGGGGCAGCTACCTACCTAACCTATCCTGGGGGGCAGCTACCTACCTAATCTATCCTGGGGGGGCAGCTACCTACCTAACCTATCCTGGGGGGCAGCTGCCCACCTAACCTATCCTGGGGGGGGGCAGCTACCTACCTAACCTATCCTGGGGGGCAGCTACCTAATCTATCCTGGGGGGCAGATACCTAATCTATCCTGGGGGGCAGCTACCTAATCTATCCTGGGGGGCAGCTACCTACTCTAATCTATCCTGGGGGGCAGCTACCTACTCTAATCTATCCTGGGGGGCAGCTACCTACTCTAACCTATCCTGGGGGGCAGCTACCTACCTAATCTATCCTGGGGGGGGGGCAGCTACCTACCTAACCTATCCTGAGGGGCAGCTACCCACCTAACCTATCCTGGGGGGGGGGGGGCAGCTACCTACCTAATCTATCCTGGGGGGCAGCTACCTAATCTATCCTGGGGGGCAGCTACCTACTCTAATCTATCCTGGGGGGCAGCTACCTACTCTAACCTATCCTGGGGGGCAGCTACCTACTCTAATCTATCCTGGGGGGCAGCTACCTACTCTAATCTATCCTGGGGGGCAGCTACCTACTCTAACCTATCCTGGGGGGCAGCTACCTACTCTAACCTATCCTGGGGGCAGCTACCTAATATAACCTATCCTGGGGAAAGCTACCTAATCTATCCTGGGGGGCAGCTACCTAACATATACTGGGGGGCACCTACCTCATCTAACCTATCCTGGGGGGCAGCTACCTAATCTATCCTGGGGGGCAGCTACCTAATCTATCCTGGGGGGCAGCTACCTAACCTATCCTGGGGGGCAGCTACCTACTCTAACCTATCCTGGGGGGCAGCTACCTACTCTAACCTATCCTGGGGGGCAACTACGTACTCTAACCTATCCCGGGGGGGCAGCTACGTACTCTAACCTATCCCGGGGGGCAGCTACCTACTCTAACCTATCCCGGGGGGCAGCTACGTACTCTAACCTATCCCGGGGGGCAGCTACCTACTCTAACCTATTCTGGGGGGCAGCTACCTATTCTATCCTGGGGGCAGCTACCTAATCTAACCTATCCTGGGGGAAAGCTACCTAATCTATCCTGGGGGCAGCTACCTAACCTATACTGGGGGGCAGCTACCTAACCTATACTGGGGGGCACCTACCTCATCTAACCTATACTGGGGGGCAGCTACCTAATCTAACCTATACTGGGGGGCACCTACCTATCTAACCTGGGGGCACTTACTTGTCTAACCTGTATTCGGGGCACCTAGCTAGCCTATACAGGTGGCAACTATACTGGCTACCTATATTGGAGGCACCTACCTAACTAACCTATACTGGGGGCACCTATTCTGGCTACCTATATTAGAGGCACCCACTAGCTAACCTGTACTGGGGGCACCTATCTATCTAACCTATACCGGCGGCGCCTGCCTATCTAACCTATACTGGGGGCAACTATACTGGCTACCTATGCTGGAGGCACCTACCTGGCTAACCTATACCGGGGGCAACTATACTGGCTTACCTATGCCTGGCTACCTATACTGGGGGGACCTATAGCTGGCTATAGGGATTTGGATATGTGTGTGCGTCGGGTGTTGCCAGGGAAGGGGGGCTGTTGTTGCCGTGGGGGGGCCCACATCCAGATTCCGCATCGGGGCCCAGAGGTTTGTAGCTACGCCACTGCTTGGAACACTGCACTCATATAAGGGACTACTCAATTCTCAAGGAATTTATGCTGTTTAAAATTTCATGCAAAGGTCCATGTACAAGCACCAAATAACCAACAGTGTGCTGCTGTATTCAATATACACAATATACAATAAAATCACACTTGGAAAACTGTACTCATATAGAGGACTACTCAATCCTCAAAGAAATTATACTGTGAGTCAGTTAATATTTCGTGCAAAAGTCCATGTACAAGCACCACATACACACTACAGAGTCTTATATCATGTAACAGGTGTGGAGCACTGCTATTCTGTGTGTGTACCACTCATAGACATAAATAGAAGATAATAGCTGTGCTACTGTTTGTGCTTGTGTGTCTTTCAGTATAAAACAATCAACGGGTAATACAACACCCCCCGTCAGGTGGGGACTCACCGGTTGCTGCGGCCTTCAGGGCCCGACGTCGCGTTCGGGGTATTGGCCACCCCACAGCCTCTCGGGCACCTCCCGTCCAGTCCTCCAGGAACTCAAGTTCATCACCAGCTGTATATGATAAAAATGGAGACTCCTCATCGCGTAAAAATCTACTTATGGCTTTATTCGTTTTTTTAAAAGGTATGCATATACATGCAGAAATAATCAGCAAAAACGTAAAAATTTCCAGTAATAAGTGTTCCCAACATGGGATAGTGACAACTCAATATGAGCAATTAGGGATCACTTAAAGCAAAGTAATGCACTTAGCTGGGGTGGGTAGAGCACCCAGGGACCACCTAACAGCCTGCCCGGTGTCCACAGATGTCACTCCCGCTATCAGTGTTAATACTGCTCAGTGGAAGGAATAAAAACAGCTCCTACGTGAATACCGCCGGTCGCGTCCGACTCTGCCCAATGTTTCATTGCTATGGCAACTCCTCAGGGGCTAAGGAGCCACGGCGTGTGACGCCTTAAATAAAGAAACAGCCTATGCGACCAGTAGCGTATTTAGGTAAGACAGCGCCCATGGAAAATACTAAAATTGCGCCCCCCCCACACACACATACAGACACACACACCTGCAATCAACAGCATCCTGTCTAACAGGGATGGTCGTAGTCAGCCAACTTCGCTGCGATGGAACTACGCGTAGTTTTCCGCGAATACGCTTTGCAAACTACGGCTACAAAACCAGTAACTTCGCTACGTTTGCATTTCATAGACTACGCATTAAAATACGGAAGCTTTGCATAGTGCGAAGCATAGTTGATGCGGACGCTTATGTCCTTATGCGGAAAAATGTCCGCAATAATCCGCTAACTATGCGCCTGTTTGAACTAATATATGCGTATATATCACCTTCCAATGCGGAATTGTATACGTATAGAAGGGCAATAATATTTCTGAGCATGTGCAATGACCCGTATAGATGCAGTTACCGCACGCGTAGTTGACTTCGCAATACATACGTCAACTACGCGTAGCGGGCAAAGCTTCGCATAGCGGGACTACGACTACGCGGAAATACATATGCAAAGTTTTTAAACTTCGCCTATGAACTACGATGCGTAGTTGCGGACTACGATACGTAGATTCGCGCTAGCGTAGTTTATGAGCAACCCTGCTGTCTAACCTTTTTGGACAGGCTAACCCCATCATGCAGAAAGAACACATGTGCACACACAAATAACAGAATGTAACATTCACTATGAAATAAATTAGGCTATCCTTGATCCTCTGCCTCGAGTACTTTAAAGAGAACCTGAACTGAAAATAAAAAGTAAAAATAACAATACACAGGTCATACTTACTGTCAGGAACCGGCCCCGTGGCAAACCTGCAGATACGGTTCCCAACTGCAGGTTTGACCAGATCGAGAGGGGAAGCAGCCTTAGTCGAGCTAACACAAGGCTGTGACCCCTCAGAACACTTCTCACTGTCACCGCTAGCTGTTGCTAGACACTTCCACTCTGCTGTCGAGTGATCTGCACACAATCCGCGTGTTAGGGATGAAGGATTTACCTTAGCGGCGGACAGCAGCGCGACCGCCGCTTCCGCATCTGACGCCATGGCGGCTGTCGCCGCATCATCGCAGGCGTCCCTCTTGCCCTCCAGCAGAACAGTTCTCTCTGCTGCGCATCAGTACAGGTCGGCACGCTCGCGCACGGAGCGGCAGGACCTTTATGGGCTTAGGAGACGAGTCAGCTGACCGGCCGGTCAGCTGATATCTGACTGCTGTTTCTCTTCGCTGATTGGTGGAACTGTTCTGGGCGGGATGCTTGGATTTGCCTGTCTGCATTTAAGCTTGGAGTTGTCAGTAGCTCATTGTCTGCTGTTGCTGAAACTTCGCAGTGAAAGCTCTCAGACCTTAGTCAGATCCTTGTGTGCTTGAACCGGCAGGACCCCGGGGATTCGCACTTAGCTTAGGATTATTATTATTACTGTTATTGATTATTACTGTGTTTGATCTTTTGCCTGTACTTCCAACTATTCTCTGCTTTACGATTCTGTACCTCTGCCAATCTGATCTGTTGCCGACTTCTGCCTGAATACTCACTCCGATTTTGTCTAACGATTCTGTACCTCTGCCTTACCGATCTGTTACTGACATTGCCTGTACAACCACTCTCTTATTAGTGACAGTCCCTGTCTCTAAGGGCTATCACTTTCTGGTGTTCCTGAATAATACTGTGCACGCAATCACGTGTGATCACACTTTGAATAAAATACTGACTATTGTGCTGATAGAGCTAGTACTGATCATCAGTTACATCACTGATCATTACATAACAGCAGACCAACATTATGGAGGCTTTATGCCAGCAGGTTCAGGCCTTAACCACAGCAGTAAACCAGTTAACCATCACTGTTAACTCACAACAGACACAATTGAATCTTTTGTCTGATGCTGTACGTACTCTGCAGGGGCCTGCTTCGTCGGCACCTCCCACTCATGTCTTGGAGCCCAAGATGGCTCTCCTGGTAAAATTTTCAGGAGATAGATCAGATTGTAGAAACTTTAGAAACAGATGCATGTCTTATTTTGATATGAGACCTATTGCATCCGGTAAAGAATTACAGCGGGTTACTCTGATTAAAACATTGTTACATGGTGACTCGCAAACCTGGGTCTATAGTCTTCCTGACGGACATGAAGCCTTGACGTCCGTGCAGGAATTTTTTTTAGGCCATGGCGGTCATCTATGACGACCCTGACATTGCTGCCACTGGAGAAAGGAAGTTGAAAAACCTCCGCCAAGGGTATGGTACTGCAGAAGATTACGCTTCCGAATTTAGGAAGTGGGCAGTATCTTCTCGTTGGGAACATTTTGCACTTTTAGATTGTTTTCTCACAGGGTTGTCTGAATCAGTAGCTGACATCATGATCAGTCATCCTGAGCCAAAGACCCTTGATGAAGCCATTGCCTTGGCTATTAGAGTCGACCGAAGAATTCGGTACCATGAGCAGGGCAGATCTCGTGCTGCTCCCAAGGCTGTTGTTTCCAACCCCTCGGTCACGACTAGTTCTGATGAGCCTATGCAAATTGGCCACTCCAAACTATCAGAGGCTGAGAAAACTAAGATAAGGAAGGAGGGTCTTTGCTTATACTGTGGGGAGAATAGTCATTTCATCCAAAAGTGCTGTAAGAAGTCGGAAAACTTCTCCGCCTAGGTGTAGTGGGAGGTACTACCCTAGGCAAACCTGTTTTACCGTAAAAGAATGCTAAAATGTTATTACCTTGTTCAATTACATGGGAGAATCAAGTTTACTGTACTCAGGCCTTTATTGATTCATGCTCTGAAGCAAACTTCATTGATCTAGATCTAGCTTCAAAGTGGAGTATCCCAATTCTTCCCATGGAAAGGCAGATCTATGTAACTGCCATAGATGACTCTTCCTTACAGAACAAACAACCTCTCTCACAGACCCCTCTCCTCACTTGTCATGTGGGGGTCCTGCATAGGGAGGAGATACAGTTTTACGTATTGACCATATCCTCCTCTACTATAGTCCTTGGTCTCCCTTGGCTATGTAAACATTCCCCTCAGATTGATTGGAACATGGGGCAATTGTTGGCCTGGTCCCCAGCTTGTCAAAAACACTGTCTAGAGAGAATTACCCTGTGTTCTGCTGAGGTTCTGTAATGATCTGCGGGCAATTTCCAGTCAGCGCACACCACGTGCACTGAAGCAGAAGGAAATCCCCACAGTCACAGAAGCAAAGTACCCAGTATATATTTGTAGAGGAGAATTCCAACCAGCAGATGGAGCTGTGGAGTACAGAGGAATAAGTCCTCTGTACAGCCACAGATGCCAGATTGAAATTGCACGATTAAGCAAGACTGGGAAACAAAGTAGCAACTCAGAAGAAAGCAAGAACAGAGACAGACTATTTGGGGCTTGATTTACTTAGAGGTGCTAACCTATTTAGCACGTCTAAAGTCTTAAGGCGCGCTAACCAGGGTGCTAAGTAGGTTAGCACCAGTTTTCTCAATCAGATTGTGCGCTAAGTACTGCGCGTAAAGTTTTGCGCGTGCAAAGTCCTATGCGCACGCTAAGTCCCATAGGTTTTAGTGGACACTTCACGCGGAGCGCGCTGCGCTCTCTGTAGTGCGCGCGCAAAACTTTGCGCACGGTACTTTGTGCACGATCACTACTTCTCACATTTCAACTGAGTTTAGACGTGCTAAGGGCCAGTACTAAAGTTACCACCGTTTTGTAAATCAAGCCCTTTAATGTCTACCAATCTAGTCGCCACCCAACGACGGTAGACATATCACATCAGAACAGACCAGAGTAAGAAAGCTAATCGCAAGAGAGGTGATTGCTATCAGCAACACAAGACTGAGCAAAGACAGAGCATGAATTGAGTAAGGAAGACACAGCAAATAACTACAATCTGAACGCCAAGGAAAATGACAAATGAACTGACTAAACGCGGTCACCGCACGTTATGCGCAACAGTGACAAGCGCGTTAATAGTACGGTCATCGCACGTTAAGCGCAACAGTAACAAAACGTACCAACCCTGACTAAAATGGAGAACAAAGACAAACAGATAGCGGGAACGCTTGCTAATCGGTTGTCTCACACCAGACAACAGCAAGCGTTCGTTCCAGACAAAACAGACTGAAGGAGTAACCAGTAGCAACCGCAGCTAAGGTTATACCGCCTCTAACCGCCTCTAACGCTAGGGCGAATGCGATCTAGGAACAGGACAGGATGATTTACTATCTGCCACCGCAGGAGATAGTACAATCGCAAGAACAGGACAAGACAAAACAAGACTTAGGCAGTACAAATAATATACAACCTGACTGCACTAGGAGGAGTGCAAAATGCACTCCCCAAGAATTAACTACACTAGAACATTTGCAATAAGGTACAAAGAGGCTGAGGCTCTAAAGTCAGTCTTCACCAAACAAAACCTATGACGAGCAAGGAATTTTGGGAGGAAGTGACATTTATACTGGAAACCTTCAAAGGAAGCAGACAAGCAGATTGCAAGATAAGTAGATGCAAATCAGTCAGCCTTGCAAACTGACAAAAAGACCTCTTTTCCCTGGACTGAACTATGCAACCTGCATAGGAAACAAAACAGTCCAGGGAATCAAGGCCAGCAGAGCGGATTCTGGAGGGGGTTCCTCCTCAGTATGTCGCATACTCAGATGATTTTTGCCCACGTTCTGCTGACAAACTTCCTCCTCACAGGGAGTTTGATTGTCCCATAGAGTTACGGCCTGGTACCATACCTCCCAGGGGACATTTGTATAACCTCTCAGGTCCAGAATAGTTGACCATGAAGAATTATATCAAAGAGAACCTTGAGAAAGGTTTCATTCATCCCTCTAAATCACAGGCTGGGGCAGGATTCTTTTTTGTTCAGAAAAAAGACGGTGGACTCCGTCCTTGTATTGACTATAGAGCCCTGAACAAAATTACCATCCCGAATCGCTACCCCCTGCCGTTAATAGAGGATTTGTTTTCACAAGTTTCTGGGGCCCAACTGTTCTCCAAATTGGACCTGAGAGGGGCATACAATTTGATACGTATCAGACACGGGGACAAGTGGAAAAAGGCCTTCAACACACCCGATGGGCATTATGAATACTTGGTTATGCCCTTCGGGTTGTGCAATGCTCCTGCCTTGTTTCAAGAGTTGGTGAATGAGATTTTCAGAGATGTACTGGGCCGGTTTGTAGTCGTTTATTTGGACGACATTTTGATTTTCTCTAAAAATCTTGAGGAACACGGAGCATGTTAAGTTTGTGCTGAATAAACTAAGACAAAACTGTTTATACGCAAAGATTGAAAAGTGTTTATTTGAAGTCTCTGAAGTTCCTTTTTTGGGATACATTACTCCACTACTGGCCTGACCATGGATCCTTATAAAGTCTCTGCTGTGTTGGAATGGCCTCAACCCTCTGGTTTGAAGGCACTCCAAAGATTCCTGGGGTTTGCAAATTACTATAGGAAATTTATCAAAGGGTTCTCCTCTGTGGTTGCCCCTCTCACTAACCTGACAAGAAAAGGGGCAGATGTTTACAACTGGTCTGAGGAGGCTTGTGCAGCATTTTCTCAGTTGAAAATGCTATTCTGTTCTGCCCCTATCCTCAGACATGTGGATGTAACCCGTCCTTTCATTGTGTAGGTAGATGCCTCTGAGATAGGAGTGGGGGCTGTTCTGTCTTAGCATTCAGGGATTCGGGGACGGTTGCATCCATGCGCCTTTTTCTCTCGCAGGTTTTCATCAGCAGAGAAAAACTATGACATCGGTAACAGGGAGTTGTTGGCAATCAAGATGGCATTTGAGGAATGGCATCATTGGTTGGAGGGAGCTGAGCACGTGATCACGGTTTATACTGACCATAAGAATTTGGAGTACATTGAAGGGGCTAAGAGGCTCAACCCAAGACAGGCACAGTGGGCACTCTTTTTCTCTAGATTCAAATTCATAATAACTTATAAACCGGGTAACAAAAAGATCAAAGCAGATGCTTTGTCCTGATGCTTTGATCCTGAGACAGTTCAGCCCTCCTCACTAGTGTTGGGCGAACAGTGTTCGCCACTGTTCGGGTTCTGCAGAACATCACCCTGTTCGGGTGATGTTCGAGTTCGGCCGAACACCTGACGGTGCTCGGCCAAACCGTTCGGCCACATGGCCGAACTAAGAGCGCATGGCCGAACGTTCCCCGAACGTTCGGCTAGCGCTGTGATTGGCCGAACGGGTCACGTGGTTCGGGCCCGAACGCGCTCTGATTGGCCGAACGGTAACGTGGTTCGGGTAAATAAATACCCGAACCACGTCATATCTCCGCCATTTGTCTGTGGGTTTAGCTTTGGGTAGGCAGGCAGGGTAGTTCGCTCTCCAGCCACGCTAGCCAGGGTCCCCCCCAGTCATTGTGTGTCGCTGCTGGGAACAGTAGTACACCGCTCGCTCAGCCACACTATATATAGCATTGTTTACTGCCACTGTGTACCTCGCTCAGCCACGCTATATATATAGCATTGTGTTTTCTGACACTCTGTGTACACGGCTTAGCCTGGCTATATATAGCATTGTGTGTACTGCCACTGTGCACCTCGTTCAGCCACGCTATATATAGCATTGTGTGTACTGCCACTGTGCACCTCGCTCAGCCACGCTATATATAGCATTGTGTGTACTGCCACTGTGCACCTCGCTCAGCCACGCTATATATATAGCATTGTGTTTTCTGACACTCTGTGTACACGGCTTAGCCTGACTAATATAGCATTGTGTGTACTGCCACTGTGCACCTCGCTCAGCCACGCTATATATAGCATTGTGTGTACTGCCACTGTGCACCTCGCTCAGCCACGCTATATATAGCATTGTGTGTACTGCCACTGTGCACCTCGCTCAGCCACGCTATATATAGCATTGTGTGTACTGCCACTGTGCACCTCGCTCAGCCACGCTATATGTATAGCATTGTGTTTTCTGACACTCTGTGTACACGGCTTAGCCTGACTAATATAGCATTGTGTGTACTGCCACTGTGCACCTCGCTCAGCCACGCTATATATAGCATTGTGTGTACTGCCACTGTGCACCTCGCTCAGCCACGCTATATATAGCATTGTGTGTACTGCCACTGTGCACCTCGCTCAGCCACGCTATATATAGCATTGTGTGTACTGCCACTGTGCACCTCGCTCAGCCACGCTATATATATAGCATTGTGTTTTCTGACACTCTGTGTACACGGCTTAGCCTGACTAATATAGCATTGTGTGTACTGCCACTGTGCACCTCGCTCAGCCACGCTATATATAGCATTGTGTGTACTGCCACTGTGCACCTCGCTCAGCCACGCTATATATAGCATTGTGTGTACTGCCACTGTGCACCTCGCTCAGCCACGCTATATATAGCATTGTGTGTACTGCCACTGTGTACCTCGCTCAGCCACGCTATATATATAGCATTGTGTTTTCTGACACTCTGTGTACACGGCTTAGCCTGACTAATATAGCATTGTGTGTACTGCCACTGTGCACCTCGCTCAGCCATGCTATATATAGCATTGTGTGTACTGCCACTGTGCACCTCGCTCAGCCACGCTATATATAGCATTGTGTGTACTGCCACTGTGCACCTCGCTTAGCCACGCTATATATATAGCATTGTGTTTTCTGACACTCTGTGTACACGGCTTAGCCTGACTAATATAGCATTGTGTGTACTGCCACTGTGCACCTCGCTCAGCCACGCTATATATAGCATTGTGTGTACTGCCACTGTGCACCTCGCTCAGCCACGCTATATATAGCATTGTGTGTACTGCCACTGTGCACCTCGCTCAGCCACGCTATATATAGCATTGTGTGTACTGCCACTGTGCACCTCGCTCAGCCACGCTATATATATAGCATTGTGTTTTCTGACACTCTGTGTACACGGCTTAGCCTGACTAATATAGCATTGTGTGTACTGCCACTGTGCACCTCGCTCAGCCACGCTATATATAGCATTGTGTTTACTGCCACTCTGTGTACACCGCTCAGCCAGACTATATACCGTTGTTTACTGACACTCTGTGTACACCGCTCAGCCAGACTATATACCATTGTTTACTGACACTCTGTGTACACCGCTCAGCCAGACTATATACCATTGTTTACTGACACTCTGTGTACACGGCTCAGCCTGACTAATATAGCATTGTGTGTACTGCCACTGTGCACCTCGCTCAGCCACGCTATATATAGCATTGTGTTTACTGCCACTCTGTGTACACCGCTCAGCCAGACTATATACCGTTGTTTACTGACACTCTGTGTACACCGCTCAGCCAGACTATATACCATTGTTTACTGACACTCTGTGTACACCGCTCAGCCAGACTATATACCATTGTTTACTGACACTCTGTGTACACGGCTCAGCCTGACTATAAAGCATTGTGTGTACTGCCACTGTGCACCTCGCTCAGCCACGCTATATATAGCATTGTGTTTTCTGACACTCTGTGTACACGGCTTAGCCTGACTATAAAGCATTGTGTGTACTGCCACTGTGCACCTCGCTCAGCCACGCTATATATAGCATTGTGTTTTCTGACACTCTGTGTACACGGCTTAGCCAGACTATATAGCATTGTGTGTACTGCCACTCTGTGTACACCGCTCAGCCAGACTATATAGCATTGTGTTTACTTCCACTCTGTGTCTGCTGGGCCTGGGAACAGTAGTACACCGCTCACCCGCCTCTGTATAGCATTGTGCTCTGTGTCGCTGCTGGGAATAGTGGTACTGTATAGCATTTCTGTGCTGCCACTGTACTGCTGCCAGTCAGCGTGTACTGTAAGGATAAGTGAAATGAGGAAGAAATCCGGTGAAAGAGGAAGGGGCAAGGGAAGAGGTGTTTCCCCTGACGGTTCACGTACAGGCCACAGGGGAGCACCCAAGAAAACCCACTCAATACCGCCCATGTTGTCCAGGACAACAACCCTCACAAATCCAAAAGAACAGGACCAGATAATTACTTGGATGACCTCTCAAGCGTCCAGCAGTGGGTTAAGCAGCACCAGCACATCACGCACGAGGTCCGAGTCCTCAGCCAGTTACAAGGAGCCAGTGGGCACAAAGCTGACACAACCGGCAGCGACACCACGCACACAACTGCCAGATAACCAGTCCTATGAATTACCTCAGGACACAATGGGGTATTCGCAGGAGCTATTCCCAGCCCAACAAACTTCCACCTATGAAAGGTCAATGGAGGAACAGCCAGAAATGTTGTGCCCGGATTCACAACCATTAACTGTGGGAAATGCACCGCGCACTGAAATACAAGGCGAGTCCGAGGAGGACTCGGAAACCCAAATCCCAGAGCAAGTTGGGCAGGAGGGGTTGCAATTGCAGGAGGTCGGCCGACAAGATCTGGAAGACGACGTTGGAGTGAGCTGCGCAGAGGTTGTTCTGGGGAGCTCTACTCCACGGCGGCGGCCCCCCACAATGACATATGACGAGTTTGAGGAGATGGAAGAGGAGGGTATGGACAATGTGGACAGAGACCCAGATTTTATTTGTGAACGAGAACATCGCCGTCGTAGCAGCAGCACAGATGAGTCTGTTGAAGAACCCACTGCTGCACGAGTTCGCCTTGTGCCACAAGGTAGGCGGCGCGCAGTTTCAGGCACCACAAGCGTGGAAGTTAGAGTGAGAGGCAAAAGAGGAGGAAACAGAAATCGCCAGCAAGGAGGCAGGTGCTCCAAAGTCTGGGCTTTCTTTGAAGACTGCACTGAGGATGTTACCATGGCGATTTGCAAGGTGTGCAAGACTCGCCTGAGCAGGGGGAAAAGTATTAACAACCTCTCCACCACCAGCATGAGCCGCCACATGCTATCCAAACATCCCACTCTGTGGGCAAACGCGGCAGGACAGGGTACCAGCAACACTGCCTCCCTTGGGTTCACCAGACTCACCACCAGACCCGCCTCAGCAGCAGCAGTAGCCCAGCCATTGCGTGGTTCACAACATTCACAAACATCAGACGACGCTGACACTGTCACTTTCCGGAGTAGTGCTCTTGAGGTCTCCCAGTGTTCATCAAACACAACAACCAACAGCCCTTCCGTGTGCAGCGCTACGGTTCAGTTGTCTGTGTCGGAGATGTTTGAGCGCAAGAGGAAATTGCCAGCAAATGACCCCCGGGCCGTGGCAGTAACAGCCAGCATAGCCAAGCTTCTGGCCTGCGAAATGCTGCCATATCGAGTGGTGGAGACAAACAGCTTCAAGGGCATGATGTCAGTGGCCATCCCACGTTACGTGGTTCCCAGCCGCTACCACTTTGCGCGCTCTGCAGTGCCTGAGTTGCATGAGCACGTGGTCAGCAAAATAACCCGAAGCTTGAAGAATGCCGTTGCCTGCAAGGTTCACCTCACCACTGACACCTGGACGAGTGCGTTCGGCCAGGGTCGATACATCTCCCTTACCGCGCACTGGGTGAACCTTGTGGAGCCTGGCAGCGATTCCTCACCTGCTACGGCGCGGGTGTTGCCCAAGCCGCAAACAGCTGCACCGCCGTCCCTCCCACTGGATAACAACAGCAGCACCTACCTCTCTGACTCCTTCTCCTCCAACGCATCTCAAAGCTGTACCTCTTTCGGAAACGCTAACCCAGCAGCAGTAGGATCGTGGAAGCAGTGCAGCACAGCTGTTGGCATGCGTCAGCAAGCGTTGCTGAAGCTGATCTGCCTTGGGGATAAGCAGCACACAGGGGAGGAAATTTGGAGGGGAATAAAGGAACAGACGGATTTGTGGCTGGCACCGCTGGACCTGAAACCGGGCATGGTTGTGTGTGATAATGGGAGTAATCTCATTTGCGCTTTAAGGTTGGCTAAGCTGACACACATCCCTTGCCTGGCGCACGTGATGAACCTAGTAGTTCAGCGGTTCCTGAGGACATACCCAGGCGTGGCCGATCTTCTGTTGAAGGTGCGTCGAGTGGCCAAACATTGTAGAAATTCCAGTACTGCTTCGGGGGCACTCGCCAAGATGCAGGAGCGCTTCAATCTCCCCCACCATCGCTTGCTGTGTGATGTCCCTACGCGCTGGAATTCTACGCTGCACATGCTAGCACGCTTTTGTGAGCAGAAGAGTGCAGTGGTCCAGTACATGACGGCGCAGTACCGAGCCGCATCCGGACAGCTGCCAAGCTTCTGTGGATCCGATTGGGCCAACATGTTGGACCTCTGCCAAGTCCTCCAAAATTTTGAGCAATCCACGTTGCTTGTGAGCAGTGACAACTCTTCAGTCAGCATTACCATACCACTGCTGTGTTTACTGAAGAGGTCGATGTTAAAAATCAAGGAAACAGCTGTCATGATGCAACTGGGGGAATCTGAAGGAGAAAACGATCAGCGTGATGGTACCAACATCAGGCCATCCGCCTCAGGGAACGCTGGCCCCAGCAGCTATGACGAAGAAGAGGAGGAGGAACAGCTGGAGTTGGAGCAGGAATTTCATGCCACCACTGACGAGGGCCAGAGCGGTGCACGTTGGACTTCCACAATTCAACGCGAATGGTCAGCAGAAGCAGACCAGGAGGAAGGTGACGACTATGATGCATCACAACAACTATCACAACGCTCACAAGAGGATGATGAGGATTCTGGTAGGACTCTGGCACACATGGCTCAATTCATGCTAGACTGCATTGAACGTGACCCACGCATTGTGCGCATTCTGGACAACACCAATTACTGGGTTTATACCCTTCTGGATCCACGGTACAAACACAATGTTCCAAAACTGCTTGAAGAAAGAGTCAGACAGGTCAAAATGGAAGAATACCAGCAGGCCCTTGTGGAGACTTTAGAGAGGAGATTGACATCCTCCCCCTCCTCTAGCCAGTTGTACGCAGACAGACTGACTTCCGCAAACCCAGGACGACCAGGAGGGCAGCAAACAACGCAAGCCGCAGCTAGTACCCAAAAGGGAACGGTATCGGCAGTGTCCTTGGAGTGGGAAATTTTTCTGACACCCATGCAGCAGCAGCCCACTGAACAGCAAGCGTGCAGATCCACCTCCAACACCGATCGCCTGGAGAAGATGGTCAAGGACTACATGTCAGATGACGTAGCTGTGTCGAACAATCCATCTGCACCCTTCAACTATTGGGTATCGAAGCTAGACACCTGGCACGAACTGGCAATGTACGCAATAGAGGTGCTGGCTTGCCCGGCAGCCAGCGTTATGTCGGAACGCTGTTTCAGTGCTGCCGGAGGCATCGTCACAGATCGGCGTATCCGCCTCTCTACAGAAAATGCAGACCGTCTGACTCAAATTAAAATGAATCAATCCTGGATTGGAAATGACTACGCAACACTCCAGGACCCCAACCAAGTAACATGACCAATGAACATCTGGGATGGTGTAGCGTTTCCGGTCCCTGTTTATTGAACCTCTCATCTGTATTACATTTATGACTGCATGGCGGCAAAAAGCATTGCTGCTATATCCGCACGCTTTTTGTCCTCATGCAAGGCCTGGGTTGTTGTGTCTCAAAAACCGTGGCCTTCTCCTCCTGCGCCTGCTCCTGTTCCATCACGTCTGCTGCTGCTGGGTTAGCGTTGCCGCGTGGTCCCTGTTTATTGAACCACTTATCTTTATTACATTTATGACTGCATGGCGGTACAAAGCATGCTATCCGCACGCTTCTTGCCCTCATGCAAGGCCTGGGTTGTTGTGTCTCACAAAGCGTGGCCTTCTCCTCCTGCGCCTCCTCCTGTTCCATCACGTCTGCTGCTGCTGGGTTAGCGTTGCCGCGTGGTCCCTGTTTATTGAACCACTTATCTTTATTACATTTATGACTGCATGGCGGTACAAAGCATGCTATCCGCACGCTTCTTGCCCTCATGCAAGGCCTGGGTTGTTGTGTCTCACAAAGCGTGGCCTTCTCCTCCTGCGCCTCCTCCTGTTCCATCACGTCTGCTGCTGCTGGGTTAGCGTTGCCGCGTGGTCCCTGTTTATTGAACCACTTATCTTTATTACATTTATGACTGCATGGCGGTACAAAGCATGCTATCCGCACGCTTCTTGCCCTCATGCAAGGCCTGGGTTGTTGTGTCTCACAAAGCGTGGCCTTCTCCTCCTGCGCCTCCTCCTGTTCCATCACGTCTGCTGCTGCTGGGTTAGCGTTGCCGCGTGGTCCCTGTTTATTGAACCACTTATCTTTATTACATTTATGACTGCATGGCGGTACAAAGCATGCTATCCGCACGCTTTTTGTCCTCATGCAAGGCCTGGGTTGTTGTGTCTCACAAAGCGTGGCCTTCTCCTCCTGCGCCTCCTCCTGTTCCATCACGTCTGCTGCTGCTGCTGCTGGGTTAGCGTTGCCGGTCCTTGTTTATGGAACCTCTTATCTTTATTACATTTATGACTGCATGGCGGTACAAAGCATGCTATCCGCACGCTTCTTGCCCTCATGCAAGGCCGGGGTTGTTGTGTCTCACAAAGCGTGGCCTTCTCCTCCTGCGCCTCCTCCTGTTCCATCACGTGTGCTGCTGCTGGGTTAGCGTTACCGGTCCCTTTTCCTGGAACCTCTTATATGTATTACATTTATGACTGCATGCCGACAAAAAGCATGTTACCTGTGCAAAGAAAACAGACATTTCCCGCATTTAAAAGACAGTTTTCCCTTTGAAACTTTAAAATCGATTTTCTCAAAAACTATAAGCTCTATTTGCTAATTTTTTTTCCCTCTTGTACCCACTCCCAAGGTGCACATACCCTGTAAATTTGGGGTATGTAGCATGTAAGGAGGCTTTACAAACCACAAAAGTTCGGGTCCCCATTGACTTCCATTATGTTCGGAGTTCGGGTCGAACACCCGAACATCGCGGCCATGTTCGGCCTGTTCGGCCCGAACCCGAACATCTAGATGTTCGCCCAACACTACTCCTCACCTGTAATAATTCTACCTAAACATATAGTGGTGGCAGCTACTGAACCTCAGGAGGATCTGACAATCACCCTGGAGCCTTATCAACAAGATTCTCCAGAGGGGAAACCTGATAATCTCCTGTTTGTGCCACTTCATCTGCGTTTTAATGTTTTACAGCTGTTTCACAGTCATAAGAATACACCCAGGCATAACCAGTAGTGATGGGCGAACATCCAGATGTTCGGGTTCGGGGTGGTTCGGCCGAACATGCCCCCGATGTTCGGCATGTTCGGTCCGAACCCCGAATCCAACCCGAACATGTCCCTTTGGGGCCCCTATAGGGTCCCAGCATAAAGGGAGCGCATGCCCCGAGCGCGGGGGGAGGTCGGAAATGCCCCCCACCCCTCCCCGCTAAGCTCTCCCTTCTGCTGGACCCTATAACATTAAATTTAAGCCCCCCAAAAGTACCCGAGGAGGAGGGCAGGAAGAGGGCAGCCGGAGATCCTAGGCGCTAGTACCCTCTGGTACTTCCGCCCTCTCTTGACGCACTTCCTGTTTACTATTGAAGTCGCGTCAAGAGAGAGCAGAAGTACCGCGATGACGTGAACGAGGGTGCGCGTCATCTACATGATGACACGTACCCTCGTACGCGTCATCGCGGTACTTCTGCGCTCTCTTGACGCGACTTCAATAGTAAACAGGAAGTGCGTCAAGAGAGGGCGGAAGTACCAGAGGGTACTAGCGCCTAGGATCTTCGGCTGCCCTCTTCCGGCCCTCCTCCTCGGGTACTTTCGGGGGGCTTAAATTTAATGTTATAGGGTCCAGCAGAAGGGAGAGCTTAGCGGGGAGGGGTAGGGGGCATTTCCGATTCCCCCCCCCCGCGCTCGGGGCATGCTCTCCCTTTATGCTGGGACCCTATGGGGGCTATGTTCGGCCGGACACGTCTGTGTCCGGCCGAGCAAAGAAGGCCTGTTCGGGTTCGGGCAGCGTGCCCGAGCACCTTCCCGAACACCATAAGGTGTTCGGGGGGTGCCGAACCGAACCCGAACAGGCCAAAATCCGGGCGAACCCGAACAGTGGCGAACACTGTTCGCCCATCACTAATAACCAGAACCCAGGAACTGTTGTCTCGATGTGTGTGGTGGCCGTCACTTAAAAATGACTGTAAGGAGTTTGTGATGTCCTGTTCAGTTTGTGCTCGGAGCAAAGCTTCCAGGCAAGCTCCTGCAGGGACACTGCAACCATTGCCAGTATCTGCGGAGCCGTGGACTCACATTTCCATGGACTTTGTGGGGGAACTCCCCAGTTCTGAAGGGAAGACAGTTATTTGGGTAGTAGTAGACCGTTTCAGTAAAACAGTTCATTTTGTGCCCTTGAAAAAACTTCCCTCTGCCCAGGAACTTGCTGACCTATTTGTCACCCACATTTTCCGGCTGCATGGGATACCGGTGAATGTGGTTTCAGACAGAGGAGTTCAGTTTATTTCTAAGTTTTGGTGAGCTTTCTGTCAGTCATTGGGGTTGACCTTGTCCTTTTCTTCTGGTTATCACCCCCAGAAGAATGGTCACACAGAAAGGTTGAATCAGTCTCTTGAACAGTTTCTTAGATGTTATGTGGCTGATGCTCAGCATGAGTGGGTTAAGTTCCTTCCTTTCGCAGAATTCGCACATAACAATCTGAGAAACGCGTCCTCGGGCTTTTCACCGTTTCAGGTAGTCACAGGGAGGTCACCTAAATTCTCTCCAGTACCTGTGAGCAATTCTACCTTCCCTGCATTGGAAGGTTGGCAGGAGTCCTTAAAGAGAATGTGGGCCATGATAAAAGTCAATCTGGAGAAAGCCTTTGAGGATCAAAAAAGGCAAGCTGATAAAAGGTGATCTCCTAAGTGGATTTTGGCTCCAGGTAGTGTTGGGCGAACATCTAGATGTTCGGGCCGAACAGGCCGAACATGGCCGCGATGTTCGGGTGTTCGAGCCGAACTCCGAACATAATGGAAGTCAATGGGGACCCGAACTTTCGTGCTTTGTAAAGCCTCCTTACATGCTACATACCCCAAATTTACAGGGTATGTGCACCTTGGGAGTGGGTACAAGAGGAAAAAAAATTTAGCAAAAAGAGCTTATAGTTTTTGAGAAAATCGATTTTAAAGTTTCAAAGGGAAAACTGTCTTTTAAATGCAGCAAATGTCTGTTTTCTTTGCACAGGTAACATGCTTTTTGTCGGCATGCAGTCATAAATGTAATACATATAAGGGGTTCCAGAAAAAGGGACCGGTAACGCTAACCCAGCAGCAGCACACGTGATGGAACAGGAGGAGGGTGGCGCAGGAGGAGAAGGCCACGCTTTGAGACACAACAACCCAGGCCTTGCATGAGGACAAGAAGTGTGCAGGTAGCAATTTGCATTTTGTCGCCATGCAGTCATAAATGTAATACAGATGAGAGGTTCAATAAACAGGGACCGGAAACGCTAACCCATCACAGATGTTCATTGTTCATGTTACTTGGTTGGGGTCCGGGAGTGTTGCGTAGTCGTTTCCAATCCAGGATTGATTCATTTTAATTTGAGTCAGACGGTCTACATTTTCTGTAGAGAGGCGGATACGCCAATCTGTGACGATGCCTCCGGCAGCACTGAAACAGCGTTCCGACATAACGCTGGCTGCCGGGCAAGCCAGCACCTCTATTGCGTACATTGCCAGTTTGTGCCAGGTGTCTAGCTTCGATACCCAATAGTTGAAGGGTGCAGATGGATTGTTCAACACAGCTATGCCATCTGACATGTAGTCCTTGACCATCTTCTCCAGGCGATCGGTGTTGGAGGTGGATCTGCACGCTTGCTGTTCTGTGTGCTGCTGCATGGGTGTCAGAAAATTTTCCCACTCCAAGGACACTGCCGATACCATTCCCTTTTGGGCACTAGCTGCGGCTTGTGTTGTTTGCTGCCCTCCTGGTCGTCCTGGGTTTGCGGAAGTCAGTCTGTCGGCGTACAACTGGCTAGAGGAGGGGGAGGATGTCAATCTCCTCTCTAAAGTCTCCACAAGGGCCTGCTGGTATTCTTCCATTTTGACCTGTCTGACTCTTTCTTCAAGCAGTTTTGGAACATTGTGTTTGTACCGTGGATCCAGAAGGGTATAAACCCAGTAATTGGTGTTGTCCAGAATGCGCACAATGCGTGGGTCGCGTTCAATGCAGTCCTAGGCCGAAGAGGTCATAGCCTAGGGTCACAAAAACCTGTTTATTTGGGCTATTTCAATGGTAGTGATGCTGACGTACATAAATCTCAGCCATGGCCGTTAGCAACGTCTGAATTTCACGAAATGTCTCATGCAGGTAGAAGACATATTGTTAGACTTGGATTCCAAAGATGGGGTCCCTACCTCTCTGCAAACCAGAGTTACAGGGGTCCAAAATTGGTAAAATCCCCCATAGGCTTTCATTGCCTCCCTATTTCACTTTCCAAAATCTCACATCCTTTCAAAGGGCAATTGCTCAGCAGTGGCAAATTTTCTAGCATTGTAGGGACCCTTAGGGGAAACATGACTGGTGAGTTTCGGGCCCCTAGGCCGAAGAGGTCATAGCCTAGGGTCACAAAAACCTGTTTATTTGGGCTATTTCAATGGTAGTGATGCTGACGTACATAAATCTCAGCCATGGCCGTTAGCAACGTCTGAATTTCACGAAATGTCTCATGCAGGTAGAAGACATATTGTTAGACTTGGATTCCAAAGATGGGGTCCCTACATCTCTGCAAACCAGTTACAGGGGTCCAAAATTGGTAAAATCCCCTATAGGCTTTCAATGCCTCCCTATTTCACTTTCCAAAATCTCACATCTTTTCAAAGGGCAATTGCTCAGCAGTGGCAAATTTTCTAGCATTGTAGGGACCCTTAGGGGGAACATGACTGGTGAGTTTCGGGCCCCTAGGCCGAAGAGGTCATAGCCTAGGGTCACAAAAACCTGTTTATTTGGGCTATTTCAATGGTAGTGATGCTGACGTACATAAATCTCAGCCATGGCCGTTAGCAACGTCTGAATTTCATGAAATTTCTCATGCAGGTAGAAGACATATTGTTAGACTTGGATTCCAAAGATGGGGTCCCTACCTCTCTGCAAACCAGAGTTACAGGGGTCCAAAATTGGTAAAATCCCCCATAGGCTTTCATTGCCTCCCTATTTCACTTTCCAAAATCTCACATCCTTTCAAAGGGCAATTGCTCAGCAGTGGCAAATTTTCTAGCATTGTAGGGACCCTTAGGGGGAACATGACTGGTGAGTTTCGGGCCCCTAGGCCGAAGAGGTCATAGCCTAGGGTCACAAAAACCTGTTTATTTGGGCTATTTCAATGGTAGTGATGCTGACGTACATAAATCTCAGCCATGGCCGTTAGCAACGTCTGAATTTCACGAAATGTCTCATGCAGGTAGAAGACATATTGTTAGACTTGGATTCCAAAGATGGGGTCCCTACATCTCTGCAAACCAGAGTTACAGGGGTCCAAAATTGGTAAAATCCCCCATAGGCTTTCATTGCCTCTCTATTTCACTTTCCAAAATCTCACATCTTTTCAAAGGGCAATTGCTCAGCAGTGGCAAATTTTCTAGCATTGTAGGGACCCTTAGGGGGAACATGACTGGTGAGTTTCGGGCCCCTAGGCCGAAGAGGTCATAGCCTAGGGTCACAAAAACCTGTTTATTTGGGCTATTTCAATGGTAGTGATGCTGACATACATAAATCTCAGCCATGGCCGTTAGCAACGTCTGAATTTCATGAAATGTCTCATGCAGGTAGAAGACATATTGTTAGACTTGGATTCCAAAGATGGGGTCCCTACATCTCTGCAAACCAGAGTTACAGGGGTCCAAAATTGGTAAAATCCCCCATAGGCTTTCATTGCCTCCCTATTTTACTTTCCAAAATCTCACATCTTTTCAAAGGGCAATTGCTCAGCAGTGGCAAATTTTCTAGCATTGTAGGGACCCTTAGGGGGAACATGACTGGTGAGTTTCGGGCCCCTAGGCCGAAGAGGTCATAGCCTAGGGTCACAAAAACCTGTTTATTTGGGCTATTTCAATGGTTGTGATGCTGACATACATAAATCTCAGCCATGGCCGTTAGCAACGTCTGAATTTCACGAAATGTCTCATGCAGGTAGAAGACATATTGTTAGACTTGGATTCCAAAGATGGGGTCCCTACCTCTCTGCAAACCAGAGTTACAGGGGTCCAAAATTGGTAAAATCCCCCATAGGCTTTCATTGCCTCCCTATTTCACTTTCCAAAATCTCACATCTTTTCAAAGGGCAATTGCTCAGCAGTGGCAAATTTTCTAGCATTGTAGGGACCCTTAGGGGGAACATGAATGGTGAGTTTCGGGCCCCTAGGCCGAAGAGGTCATAGCCTAGGGTCACAAAAACCTGTTTATTTGGGCAATTTCAATGGTAGTGATGCTGACGTACATAAATCTCAGCCATGGCCGTTAGCAACGTCTGAATTTCACGAAATGTCTCATGCAGGTAGAAGACATATTGTTAGACTTGGATTCCAAAGATGGGGTCCCTACATCTCTGCAAACCAGAGTTACAGGGGTCCAAAATTGGTAAAATCCCCCATAGGCTTTCATTGCCTCCCTATTTCACTTTCCAAAATCTCACATCTTTTCAAAGGGCAATGGCTTAGCAGTACCAAATTTTCTAGCATTGTAGGGACTCTTAGGGGGATCATGACTGGTGAGTTTTGCCACTGCTGAGCCATTGCCCTTTGAAATGTTGTAAGATTTTGGAACGGTAAATAGTAGGCCCAATGAAAGCCTATGGGGGATTTTACCAATTTTGGAGCCCTGTAACTCTGGTTTGCAGAGATGTAGGGACCCCATCTTTGGAATCCAAGTCTAACAATATGTCTTCTACCTGCATGAGACATTTCGTGAAATTCAGACGTTGCTAACGGCCATGGCTGAGATTTATGTACGTCACCATCACTACCATTGAAATAACACAAATAAACAGGTTTTTGTGACCCTAGGCTATGACCTCTTCGGCCTAGGGGCCCGAAACTCACCAGTCATGTTCCCCCTAAGGGTCCCTACAATGCTAGAAAATGTGCCACTGCTGAGCAATTGCCCTTTGAAAAGATGTGAGATTTTGGAAAGTGAAATAGTGAGGCAATGAAAGCCTATGGGGGATTTTACCAATTTTGGACCCCTGTAACTCTAATTTGCAGAGATGTAGGGACCCCATCTTTGGAATCCAAGTCTAACAATATGTCTTCTACCTGCATGAGACATTTCGTGAAATTCAGACGTTGCTAACGGCCATGGCTGAGATTTATGTACGTCAGCATCACTACCATTGAAATAGCCCAAATAAACAGGTTTTTGTGACCCAAGGCTATGACCTCTTCGGCCTAGGGGCCCGAAACTCACCAGTCATGTTCCCTCTAAGGGTCCCTACAATGCTAGAAAATTTGCCACTGCTGAGCAATTGCCCTTTGAAAAGATGTGAGATTTTGGAAAGTGAAATAGGGAGGCAATGAAAGCCTATGGGGGATTTTACCAATTTTGGACCCCTGTAACTCTGGTTTGCAGAGATGTAGGGACCCCATCTTTGGAATCCAAGTCTAACAATATGTCTTCTACCTGCATGAGACATTTCGTGAAATTCAGACGTTGCTAACGGCCATGGCTGAGATTTATGTACGTCAGCATCACTACCATTGAAATAGCCCAAATAAACAGGTTTTTGTGACCCTAGGCTATGACCTCTTCGGCCTAGGGGCCCAAAACTCACCAGTCATGTTCCCCCTAAGGGTCCCTACAATGCTAGAAAATTTGCCACTGCTGAGCAATTGCCCTTTGAAAAGATGTGAGATTTTGGAAAGTGAAATAGGGAGGCAATGAAAGCCTATGGGGGATTTTACCAATTTTGGACCCCTGTAACTCTGGTTTGCAGAGATGTAGGGACCCCATCTTTGAAATCCAAGTCTAACAATATGTCTTCTACCTGCATGAGACATTTCGTGAAATTCAGACGTTGCTAACAGCCATGGCTGAGATTTATGTACGTCAGCATCACTACCATTGAAATTGCCCAAATAAACAGGTTTTTGTGACCCTAGGCTATGACCTCTTCGGCCTAGGGGCCCGAAACTCACCAGTCATGTTCCCCCTAAGGGTCCCTACAATGCTAGAAAATTTGCCATTGCTGAGCAATTGCCCTTTGAAAAGATGTGAGATTTTGGAAAGTGAAATAGGGAGGCAATGAAAGCCTATGGGGGATTTTACCAATTTTGGACCCCTGTAACTCTGGTTTGCAGACATGTAGGGACCCCATCTTTGGAATCCAAGTCTAACAATATGTCTTCTACCTGCATGAGACATTTCGTGAAATTCAGACGTTGCTAACGGCCATGGCTGAGATTTATGTACGTCAGCATCACTACTATTGAAATTGCCCAAATAAACAGGTTTTTGTGACCCTAGGCTATGACCTCTTCGGCCTAGGGGCCCGAAACTCACCAGTCATGTTCCCCCTAAGGGTCCCTACAATGCTAGAAAATTTGCCACTGCTGAGCAATTGCCCTTTGAAAAGATGTGAGATTTTGGAAAGTGAAATAGGGAGGCAATGAAAGCCTATGGGGGATTTTACCAATTTTGGACCCCTGTAACTCTGGTTTGCAGAGATGTAGGGACCCCATCTTTGGAATCCAAGTCTAACAATATGTCTTCTACCTGCATGAGACATTTCGTGAAATTCAGACGTTGCTAACGGCCATGGCTGAGATTTATGTACGTCAGCATCACTACCATTGAAATAGCCCAAATAAACAGGTTTTTGTGACCCTAGGCTATGACCTCTTCGGCCTAGGGGCCCGAAACTCACCAGTCATGTTCCCCCTAAGGGTCCCTACAATGCTAGAAAATTTGCCACTGCTGAGCAATTGCCCTTTGAAAAGATGTGAGATTTTGGAAAGTGAAATAGGGAGGCAATGAAAGCCTATGGGGGATTTTACCAATTTTGGACCCCTGTAACTGGTTTGCAGAGATGTAGGGACCCCATCTTTGGAATCCAAGTCTAACAATATGTCTTCTACCTGCATGAGACATTTCGTGAAATTCAGACGTTGCTAACGGCCATGGCTGAGATTTATGTACGTCAGCATCACAACCATTGAAATAGCCCAAATAAACAGGTTTTTGTGACCCTAGGCTATGACCTCTTCGGCCTAGGGGCCCGAAACTCACCAGTCATGTTCCCCCTAAGGGTCCCTACAATGCTAGAAAATTTGCCACTGCTGAGCAATTGCCCTTTGAAAAGATGTGAGATTTTGGAAAGTGAAATAGGGAGGCAATGAAAGCCTATGGGGGATTTTACCAATTTTGGACCCCTGTAACTCTGGTTTGCAGAGATGTAGGGACCCCATCTTTGGAATCCAAGTCTAACAATATGTCTTCTACCTGCATGAGACATTTCGTGAAATTCAGACGTTGCTAACGGCCATGGCTGAGATTTATGTACGTCAGCATCACTACCATTGAAATTGCCCAAATAAACAGGTTTTTGTGACCCTAGGCTATGACCTCTTCGGCCTAGGGGCCCAAAACTCACCAGTCATGTTCCCCCTAAGGGTCCCTACAATGCTAGAAAATTTGCCACTGCTGAGCAATTGCCCTTTGAAAAGATGTGAGATTTTGGAAAGTGAAATAGGGAGGCAATGAAAGCCTATGGGGGATTTGACCAATTTTGGACCCCTGTAACTCTGGTTTGCAGAGATGTAGGGACCCCATCTTTGGAATCCAAGTCTAACAATATGTCTTCTACCTGCATGAGACATTTCGTGAAATTCAGACGTTGCTAACGGCCATGGCTGAGATTTATGTACGTCAGCATCACTACCATTGAAATAGCCCAAATAAACAGGTTTTTGTGACCCTAGGCTATGACCTCTTCGGCCTAGGGGCCCGAAACTCACCAGTCATGTTCCCCCTAAGGGTCCCTACAATGCTAGAAAATTTGCCACTGCTGAGCAATTGCCCTTTGAAAAGATGTGAGATTTTGGAAAGTGAAATAGGGAGGCAATGAAAGCCTATGGGGGATTTTACCAATTTTGGACCCCTGTAACTCTGGTTTGCAGAGATGTAGGAACCCCATCTTTGGAATCCAAGTCTAACAATATGTCTTCTACCTGCATGAGACATTTCGTGAAATTCAGACGTTGCTAACGGCCATGGCTGAGATTTATGTACGTCAGCATCACAACCATTGAAATAACACAAATAAACAGGTTTTTGTGACCCTAGGCTATGACCTCTTCGGCCTAGGGGCCCGAAACTCACCAGTCATGTTCCCCCTAAGGGTCCCTACAATGCTAGAAAATTTTCCACTGCTGAGCAATTGCCCTTTGAAAAGATGTGAGATTTTGGAAAGTGAAATAGGGAGGCAATGAAAGCCTATGGGGGATTTTACCAATTTTGGACCCCTGTAACTCTGGTTTGCAGAGATGTAGGGACCCCATCTTTGGAATCCAAGTCTAACAATATGTCTTCTACCTGCATGAGACATTTCGTGAAATTCAGACGTTGCTAACGGCCATGGCTGAGATTTATGTATGTCAGAATCACTACCATTGAAATAGCCCAAATAAACAGGTTTTTGTGACCCTAGGCTATGACCTCTTCGGCCTAGGGGCCCGAAACTCACCAGTCATGTTCCCCCTAAGGGTCCCTACAATGCTAGAAAATTTGCCACTGCTGAGCAATTGCCCTTTGAAAAGATGTGAGATTTTGGAAAGTGAAATAGGGAGGCAATGAAAGCCTATGGGGGATTTTACCAATTTTGGACCCCTGTAACTCTGGTTTGCAGAGATGTAGGGATCCCAACTTTGGAATCCAAGTCTAACAATATGTCTTCTACCTGCATGAGACATTTCGTGAAATTCAGACGTTGCTAACGGCCTCGGCTGAGATTTATGTACGTCAGCATCACTACCATTGAAATAGCCCAAATAAACAGGTTTTTGTGACCCTAGGCTATGACCTCTTCGGCCTAGGGGCCCGAAACTCACCAGTCATGTTCCCCCTAAGGGTCCCTACAATGCTAGAAAATTTGCCACTGCTGAGCAATTGCCCTTTGAATAGATGTGAGATTTTGGAAAGTGAAATAGGGAGGCAATGAAAGCCTATGGGGGATTTCACCAATTTTGGACCCCTGTAACTCTGGTTTGCAGAGATGTAGGGACCCCATCTTTGGAATCCAAGTCTAACAATATGTCTTCTACATGCATGAGACATTTCGTGAAATTCAGACGTTGCTAACGGCCATGGCTGAGATTTATGTACGTCAGCATCACTACCATTGAAATTGCCCAAATAAACAGGTTTTTGTGACCCTAGGCTATGACCTCTTCGGCCTAGGACTGCATTGAACGCGACCCACGCATTGTGCGCATTCTGGACAACACCAATTACTGGGTTTATACCCTTCTGGATCCACGGTACAAACACAATGTTCCAAAACTGCTTGAAGAAAGAGTCAGACAGGTCAAAATGGAAGAATACCAGCAGGCCCTTGTGGAGACTTTAGAGAGGAGATTGACATCCTCCCCCTCCTCTAGCCAGTTGTACGCCGACAGACTGACTTCCGCAAACCCAGGACGACCAGGAGGGCAGCAAACAACACAAGCCGCAGCTAGTGCCCAAAAGGGAATGGTATCGGCAGTGTCCTTGGAGTGGGAAAATTTTCTGACACCCATGCAGCAGCACACAGAACAGCAAGCGTGCAGATCCACCTCCAACACCGATCGCCTGGAGAAGATGGTCAAGGACTACATGTCAGATAGCATAGCTGTGTTGAACAATCCATCTGCACCCTTCAACTATTGGGTATCGAAGCTAGACACCTGGCACAAACTGGCAATGTATGCAATAGAGGTGCTGGCTTGCCCGGCAGCCAGCGTTATGTCGGAACGCTGTTTCAGTGCTGCCGGAGGCTTCGTCACAGATCGGCGTATCCGCCTCTCCACAGAAAATGTAGACCGTCTGACTCAAATTAAAATGAATCAATCCTGGATTGGAAACGACTACGCAACACTCCCGGACCCCAACCAAGTAACATGAACAATAAACATCTGTGATGGGTTAGCGTTTCCGGTCCCTGTTTATTGAACCTCTCATCTGTATTGCATTTATGACTGCATGGCGACAAAATGCAAATTGCTATCCGCACGCTTCTTGTCCTCATGCAAGGCCTGGGTTGTTGTGTCTCAAAGCGTGGCCTTCTCCTCCTGCGCCAACCTCCTCCTGTTCCATCACGTGTGCTGCTGCTGGGTTAGCGTTACCGGTCCCTTTTCCTGGAACCTCTTATATGTATAACATGTATGACTGCATGCCGACAAAAAGCATGTTACCTGTGCAAAGAAAACAGACATTTCCCGCATTTAAAAGACAGTTTTACCGTTGAAACTTTAAAATCGATTTTCTCAAAAACTATAAGCTCTTTTTGCTAAAAAAAAATTTCCTCTTGTACCCACTCCCAAGGTGCACATACCCTGTAAATTTGGGGTATGTAGCATGTAAGGAGGCTTTACAAAGCACGAAGGTTCGGGTCCCCATTGACTTCCATTATGTTCGGAGTTCGGCTCGAACACCCGAACATCGCGGCCATGTTCGGCCCGAACCCGAACATCTAGATGTTCGCCCAACGCTACACATGACCCGTTCGGCCAATCACAGCGCTAGCCGAACGTTCGGGTAACGTTCGGCCATGCGCTCTTAGTTCGGCCATATGGCCGAACAGTTTGGCCGAACACCATCAGGTGTTCGACCGAACTCGAACATCACCCGAACAGGGTGATGTTCTGCAGAACCCGAACAGTGGCGAACACTGTTCGCCCAACACTAGCTCCAGGAGACATGGTCTGGGTCTCCACTCGTCATATTGCTTTAAGACAACCTTCAGCTAAGTTGGGGCCTAGATACATTGGTCCGTATCCCATTACTGAAAAAATGAATGAGGTGGCATACAGGGTAGCTTTTCCAGCCAGTATGAAGGGTGTAAAATCTTTTCATGTTTCATTGTTAAAACCTTCTGTGCATGTGGATTCCTCCCCCCCCCCCCCCCCCCATAGTGCTTGAAGGGGAGCCGGAAAATGAAATTGAGGAGATCTTGGATTCTCGCAGGGTGCAGAATTCTGTGCAGTATCTGGTCCACTGGAAGGGGTATGGTCCTGAGGAAAGATCATGGGTACCAGCCAAGCGTCTTCATGCTGAGGAATTAAAACAACAATTTCACTCATTACATCCAGAGAAACCATTTTGGGCGTGTCCGGAGTCCGCGTCTCAGGGTGGGGGGGGGCAGTGTTAGGGATGAAGGATTTACCTTAGCGGCGGACAGCAGCGCGACCGCTGCTTCCGCATCTGACATCATGGCGGCTGTCGCCGCATCATCGCAGGCATCCCTCTCGCCCTCCGGCAGAACAGGTCTCTCTGCTGTGCATCAGTACAGGTCAGCACGCTCGTGCACAGAGCGGCAGGACCTTTATGGGCTTAGTGTAACGTTTGCAGAATCGTTTCTGTGGTCAGCGCACCAGACGTGCGCTGACGCGGCGGAAATCCTCCACAAACGTGTAATTTGGAGAACCCAGGTTAGGTGCAATGCACCAGTAGAGGGCAATTCCCACCAGCAGATGGAGCTGTGGAGTGCAGACGAGCACAGCCTCTGCACGGCCACAGATGCCAGATGGGGATTGTACAGATAAGGCAAAGTAGGGCACGATAGCCCTCTAAGAGAGAGAGCACAGAGACAGACTAAATGTGTGTTCCCCAATCTAGCCGCCACCCAGCGACGGTGAACACACATCTGCAGAAACAAAAGTGGGAATGCAATCGCAGGAGAGAGGCGATTGCCAACAGACACCAGACTGAGAAGGACAGAGCATGAGAGTAGCAAAGGCACAGCAAACAACAATGAGAAGATAAGGAAAATAACAAACGCTAGCTAAAAGCAAACACCGCACTCATCCGCAATAGCGAACGCGTTTCTGCACGATCACCGCACGTTAGGCGCCCAGTGATAAGCGTGCTACCCTAACTAACCAATGACAGACAAACACGAAATAGAGAACGCAAACACTTGCTAAACGGTTACCTCACCGAGCCTACAGCAAGCATTCATATCAGACAAGACAGACAGACAAGAGGGGCTGCCAGTAGCAACCGTTGCTCTGGCCAGCACCCCTAAGGCAGAGATACAGAAGGAGGCACTGCCATTACCACTAGGGCAAGTGCGATCCAGACAGATAAACAGAAGTGCTACCAGTAGCAACCGCTGCTCTGGTTAACACCCCAAAGGCTAAGATACAGAAGGAGGCACTGCCCCTACCACTAGGGCAAGTGCTATCCAGACAGATGGAGCAGCCAGCAGCAACCGCAGCTCTGGCCTACACTCCCAGACAGACAGAACGATTCCCTGTCGACCGCCGCGGGTGACAAGGCAATTGAGACACAGAAGGAAGCACTGCCACTACAATTAGGGCAAGTGTGATCCACAGATGGAGCAGCCAGCAGCAACCGCAGCTCTGGTCTACACTCCCATACAGACAAAACGATTCCCTGTCGACCGCCACTGATGACAAGGCAATCGAGGCACAGAAGGAAGCACTGCCACTACCATTAGGGATAATGCAATCCAGACAGATGAACAGAAGGGGCTACCAGGAGCAACCGCTGCTCGGGTTAGCAACCCCAAAGGCTAAGATACAGACAGAACGATTCCCTGTCAACCACCGCTGGCGACAAGGCAATCGAGACACAAAGACTGTACAGGCAAAACAGATAATACAATCTGACTGCACTAGAGGGAATGCCTAGTACAATCCCAAGAATTACTCTAAGATAATCTTTGACAAACAGGCAAGGCTGACACTCTAGGAGAGTTCATCAATAACAAACCATGAAGATGACCAGCAAAGGATTCTGGGAGAACATGGTATTTATACTGCCAGCCTTCAAAGGAGGCAGGTAGGCATTTGCATAACAAATGTATGCAAATTCCTCAGCAGCAGAGCAGGTCTGAAAATTGCAAAGCAAAGACAGGTCTCTTTTCCAGAGACCTGCAGCCCTCAGACTTAAGGAATGGTCAAACAGCTGTCTGCCTGTGCAGACAGCTAAGTGGATCGTTACAGTACCCCCCTCTAGGGACGGATTCCAGACGTCTCTCAAAACTGGTATTACCAAAAAATTCTAACTGAAGACTCATGAAGGTCGGGACAGCCCGACAAGGCCCAATTCTAGAGTCAATCCTCCTGAAACCGACCTCGTCGGAAGCAGAAGCCACCGAAACATGCCCATCAGTACTACAAGCCTCAGCGTAACACCCATCAGAACTGTGAATGCCAGAGAAGAAGCCATCGACACCCTCCAGGCAATACCCACCACCTTCCAGGGAGTGTCCGAAAATACCAAACCTGCCACAATACCTGTTCGAAGTGTCCCTTTCAACACAAAAGCCACTGTTGATCCAATCCAGGGTACCAAGCAAAATGTCTCCCGGAATCTCCCAGAACCCTTTGAAGCTCCGCAGAGATCCCAAGAGGCCAGAACGCTCACCAGGCTCAAATGGAGAACTACCAAGAACCCCTATGGAACCTATGATTATTCCGGATTCAGAATTACCAGGACACCCATCAAGATCAGGACTTTCAGGGACCACCTCTGGGCATGCAAGAAGGCAGGCAATATCAGAACATGTCTCCACCGAGGAAGCATCTGAGCATGCTGGTAACCGAGGCACACCTGGGTTTTCTGGTTCACAGAGCACATTGGGGTACACCAGCACAGGAGAAACCTCAGGACATGTCGGGGAACTGCCAACCTCAGAGTCCGACACGACAAGACCGAAACCAGGACCGGGCAGAAAATCATCACGAGTAGAGGTCACAGGTACTGGTCTTTCAAAAGAAGACTCGGACTCAGACTCAGAAATTTCTGTGACTGTAATATATGTAGGTAGAAAAAAACAAAGTCTTGTAAAAGTAATACCTGTGACTGTAATATCATCTCAAAACTCATCATTGACTACACATGAGTGAAGTTCCACAAAAGCTGCAAAGGTAGTCAGCACAACAGCAATGCCCACTGAAGTGGGCAAAACCTCAGACGGATCTGGGGGGCAGGAGGCATCTCCTAGAAGTTCTGCACCCTTTAGGAGGGACTTGGAAACCTCCAAAACATCAAACAAGATCTCAGAAGTGTCATTTTCCAAGTTTTCTAAGAAGGATTCTGAACTATCCATGTTACAGGGCTGAACATCAAATACCTTCTGTGGACAGGGCAGATGTCCCAGAAATGGTTCTACCATATGCTGAGACTGAATTTCATCATCAAGACAAGGATCATTGACTACACATGAATGAAGCTCCACAAGAGCTGCAAAGGTAGTCAGCATAATAGCAATGCCTACTGAAGTGGGCAAAACCTCAGACGGATCTGGGGGGCAGGAGGCATCTCCTAGAAGTTCTGCACCCTTTAGGAGAGACTTGGAAACCTCCAAAACATCAAACAAAACCTCAGAAGTGTCATTTTCCAAGTTTTCTGACAAGGATTCTGAACTATCCATGTTACAGGGCCAAACATTAAATATCTCCTGCGGACAGGGCAGATGTCCCAGGAATGGTTCTACCATATGCTGAGACTGAATTTCATCATCAAGACAAGGATACACAGGAATATCTAGTGAAACTAGCTCTGATTTTCTGAGTTTCGTTTCACTGCAGGCAGAATCCTCCATAGCAGTCAAACCAGACTGCAATTCTAAAATAGCAGAGAAATGTAACGAAAAATCCGCAACGCCGGATGGATTGCGGAAATATGGTCGCATCCAGTCCGGCAAGCCGACCTTCCAACGCGGGATGCAGAAATTCGTCTGCATCCGCTGCGCAAACCCGTCCGAGCACTCTGCCCCAAACTTACCAGCATGCTGCTCACCAGGGCTCTGCCATCTTGCCTCTAGGGGGTGCGCCTGCACGCCAGACATGCCTTTATACTCTTAGAAAGCGTGTCAGCTGACCTGGGGGTCAGCTGACATTTTAGCCTGCTCTGATTGGTTGCTGCCTGGGGTGGAGACTTCTCTCCCAGGCAGTATATAAGGAAGTGCTTTTCAGTCACACTTCGTCTGTGTTTGCGATACCCTGTGTCAGCACTCAGACCTAGTCAGCCTTGTCTCTGGTATTGTGTTATATATTGGTTATCGCCAATATATACACATATTATACTGTTCGGTTTATCGTGTATGATTCTGTGCCTGTCTTGACTACTCTCTTGCTTCCTGATTCTGTACTTCGCCAGCCCGTACCGTTATCGACTATTGGCTTGGTTTCCGACTATTCTCTTGTCTCACGTTTCTGTACTGCTGCCGCCTGATCTGTTGCCGAACCTTATTTTGTCTGACCTTTCTCCCTTCAGTGGAACGTCTCCCACTGTAGGGTTCTATCAGAGGCTTGCCTCTTTGAGACGACCGCCACTAGCACACCCTTGCTGCTAGAGGCCGAGACTCCTTTACTCCGTCATTTGGAGGATCTCACACACGGGGTTCCCATTCAGAGGTAACCACACCTCTGAGGAATTACGGTGTGGTGGATATTTCCACAGACTTGAATTTACACTGTATATTATTATTGTTGTCTGCTGTTCCAGCTTGCTGGAGGTTGTATCTCTGTGCAATATAGAGATACTCTATTGTACCAAGCACCCTCTTGCATACGATTGTATCGTGTCACGCTATACTTGCATTATTGGCGATTGTGCAGATCCCCATATAATCATGTATAGCATCCGTATTATTGGTGATACTGCAGATCACCAATAATCAGAATATCTGTGCTTGCTGACACCAATCGTTACAACAAACAGGTGAGAATAGTAGCAATACCTAGATGAGCCTCTAGGGTCACTGCAGGAGATTTTATACAAGGCAATATTGACTCATCCAGAGTACATGGTGGGAAATCATTACTTTCCTCAGAATCAGATCCGCAAAACCAAAGCGCTGTCTCACCCCTAGACTCGGCTAACAATGTCGAATCCGAGGAGACAGAACGCAAAATTTGCGAATCCAAGATCGCTTTAGGTTACGAAACTGACGCTTCCAAAGAGCAAGCCTCCGCAATCTGTGTAGCGGACTGCAAGGTGTTCAAAGGGTTACTTTTGAGGCTGCATGGTTTAGGAATTTTCTCCATAACAGGATTATGTGAAAAACAGACATCAGATCGCACAGATTCAAACTCCAAACAAACAGAAGATAATCTATCAGAATTCACACAGGTGTCCACAAACGAGGCACACCCATTCATTTCATGTCGCACAGTGTTTAAACTCACTTGCTTTACACCAGAAAGGCAGGAATAATCATGTAACAACGGTGTCTCTTTATTGGGATCAATTGGTTAGTGTGTGTGCAATTCATCTAAAATCGCCTGCCACACACAAATCACCGGATCCACAACACACTCGTCACACTCATCAGAATCAATCAAAATGTACATAGAATCAAGACAATCATTCAGAACATCTTCGCTTTTTGCGATGTAGAAATCGCAAAAGGCCTTCCAAACAAACTCAAATTCCTCCATCAAAGCTCCCAACTCCCAAGGAGCAAATGGAGGTTCAAACAACCCTGTATCAAGATAACATTCATATGGGTTGGACTCAGGAACATGCACAGATTTTTTAACTGCTTTAATATTATGTATGATCCTACCTATAATAGGATCCACATATGCTTTTGCGTTAGGCAATAACATCTGAAGCAAATCAAACATTCCCTCTACCCTGGGTATTTCAGTTTGGCTGGTCATCCTGTAACGTTTGTGGAATCGTTTCTGTGGTCAGCGCACCAGACGTGCGCTGACGCGGCGGAAATCCTCCACAAACGTGTAATTTGGAGAACCCAGGTTAGGTGCAATGCACCAGTAGAGGGCAATTCCCACCAGCAGATGGAGCTGTGGAGTGCAGACGAGCACAGCCTCTGCACAGCCACAGATGCCAGATGGGAATTATACAGATAAGGCAAAGTAGGGCACGATAGCCCTCTAAGAGAGAGAGCACAGAGACAGACTAAATGTGTGTTCCCCAATCTAGCCGCCACCCAGCGACGGTGAACACATCTGCAGAAACAAAAGCGGGAATGCAATCGCAGGAGAGAGGCGATTGCCAACAGACACCAGACTGAGAAGGACAGAGCATGAGAGTAGCAAAGGCACAGCAAACAACAATGAGAAGATAAGGAAAATAACAAATGCTAGCTAAACACGAACACTGCACTCATTGCAACAGCGAACGCGTTTCTGCACGATCACCGCGCGTTAGGCGCCCAGTGATAAGCGTGCTACCCTAACTAACCAATGACAGACAAACACGAAATAGAGAACGCGAACGCTTGCTAAACGGTTACCTCACCGAGCCTACAGCAATCATTCGTATCAGACAAGACAGACAGACAGGAGGGGCTGCCAGTAGCAACCATTGCTCTGGCCAGCACCCTTAAGGCAGAGATACAGAAGGAGGCACTGCCACTACCACTAGGGCAAGTGCGATCCAGACAGATAAACAGAAGGGCTACCAGTAGCAACTGCTGCTCTGGTTAACACCCCAAAGGCTAAGATACAGAAGGAGGCACTGCCACTACCACTAGGCCAAGTGCGATCCAGACAGATGGAGCAGCCAGCAGCAACTGCTGCTCTGGTTAGCAACCCCAAAGGCTAAGTGTAACGATTGGTGTCAGCACGCAGAGAGAATCTGATTATTGGTGATCTGCAGTATTACCAAGAATGCAGATATACAGTGGTGTGAAAAACTATATGCCCCCTTCCTGATTTCTTATTCTTTTGCATGTTTGTCACACTTAAATGTTTCTGCTCATCAAAAACCGTTAACTATTAGTCAAAGATAACATAATTGAACACAAAATGCAGTTTTAAATGATGATTTTTATTATTTAGAGAGAACAATAATTCAAAACCTACATGGCCCTGTGTGAAAAAGAAATTGCCCCCTGAACCTAATAACTGGTTGGGCCACCCTTAGCAGTAATAACTGCAATCAAGCATTTGCGATAACTTGCAACGAGTCTTTTACAGCGCTCTGGAGGAATTTTGGCCCACTCATCTTTGCAGAATTGTTGTAATTCAGCTTTATTTGAGGGTTTTCTAGCATGAACCCCCTTTTTAAGGTCATGCCACAACATCTCAATAGGATTCAGGTCAAGACTTTGACTAGGCCACTCCAAAGTCTTCATTTTGTTTTTCTTCAGCCATTCAGAAGTGGATTTGCTGGTGTGTTTTGGGTCATTGTCCTGCTGCAGCACCCAAGATCGCTTCAACTTGAGTTGACGAACAGATGGCCGGACATTCTCCTTCAGGATTTTTGGGTAGACAGTAGAATTCATGGTTCCATCTATCACAGCAAGCCTTCCAGGTCCTGAAGCAGCAAAACAACCCCAGACCATCACACTACCACCACCATATTTTACTGTTGGTATGATGTTGTTTTGCTGAAATGCTGTGTTACTTCTCCGCCAGATGTAACGGGACACGCACCTTCCAAAAAGTTCAACTTTTGTCTCGTCGGTCCACAAGGTATTTTCCCAAAAGTCTTGGCAATCATTGAGATGTTTTTTTAGCAAAATTGAGACGAGCTTTAATTTTCTTTTTGCTTAAAAGTGGTTTGCGCCTTGTATATCTGCCATGCAGGCTGTTTTTGCCCAGTCTCTTTCTTATGGTGGAGTCGTGAACAATGACCTTAATTGAGGCAAGTGAGGCCTGCAGTTCTTTAGATGTTGTCCTGGGGTCTTTTGTGGCCTCTCGGATGAGTTTTCTCTGCGCCCTTGGGGTAATTTTGGTCGGCCAGCCACTCCTGGGGAGGTTCATCACTGTTTCATGTTTTTGCCATTTGTGGATAATGGCTCTCACTGTGGTTCGCTGGAGTCCCAAAGCTTTAGAAATGGCTTTATAACCTTTACCAGACTGATAGATCTCAATTACAGTACTTTTGTTCTCATTTGTTCCTGAATTTCTTTGGATCTTGGCATGATGTCTAGCTTTTGAGGTGCTTTTGGTCTACTTCTCTGTGTCAGATAGCTCCTATTTAAGTGATTTCTTGATTGAAACAGGTGTGGCAGTAATCAGGCGTGGGGGTGACTACAGAAATTGAACTCAGGTGTGATAAACCACAGTCAAGTTATTTTTTTAACAAGGGGGGCAATCACTTTTTCACACAGGTCCATGTAGATTTGGAGGTTTATTTTCTCACTAAATAATAAAAACCATCATTTAAAACTGCATTTTGTGTTCAATTATGTTATCTTTGACTAATAGTTAACGGTTTTTGATGAGCAGAAACATTTAAGTGTGACAAACATGCAAAAGAATAAGAAATCAGGAAGGGGACAAATAGTTTTTCACACCACTGTATATCCGAATATTGATGATCTGCAGAATCACCGATAATCAGATATATTGCTAACCTCTGGACACCTATAGGTATGTGAGTGTTTGGTGCAACAGTAATACTTTGAGTGATGCACTTGCTGAGCAGGCAATATACAGTAAAGAGACACTGCTTTTAGAGCACAGGAACCCTCCAGTAGCCTGAGGCTCCCAAGGGGCGGAGTCAGGCTGGAGGTAGGAAAGACCAGAGGGAGAGTGACACTTGAGAGTGGATGTCACTATCTCACATAAACAAAACACTGGAGGGTCAGGGCTTGTTTTCAATTCACTTGTATTATTGTGTAAAGCAATTACATATACCATATACAAGAACCCCCCCCCCCCCAATTTATTGCACACCCCTATAAAACCAGAGCACCCATAACCACCTAACCTTAAGACTACACTCTCATGTGCTACTAGACCTAAACCTATTATAAATCCCTTTGCTGGGGTATCTTTGCATGCATATAGTCCAGTCCATTCCCTACACAGCCTTCAGACAATCTCCTTTGGACACCATCAGGGAGGGTCTTGACTCTTATTGCACAATGATCATTAGGAAAACTTAGCCATAAAGCACCATGTATATAAAACAGTGGCCATACAGTCCTCCGCATAGAATAAAACCACAGTGAACATCCAGTTGTCCATTAGACCACACCCCAGTGCACTTGGGGGGTCCTTTCAGCAATGCCCGCTATTTGCTGCTCACACTCTGTGGCCCAATTGCAGCCACATTAATCAATCACGTGTACCATCTCATTCGCGGGCGTCCCCGCTTTCATAGCTGTTCTTTCCTGCTTGGGCAGTATCCCTCTGGGCTGCGTGTCCTCATCACCGGCTCCACACCCCACGCCAAGCCGACAGCACGGCTACTGAGCAGCAAGCTCTTCCGCGGACTCTTCCTACAACGGTGTCCTGGATGGTCCAAAAACCTAGCCAACGCGTTTCATCAAGTTTACTTGACTTTTTCAAGGCAAGACTGGAAAGTACGCTCTTTACTCCCTCCTGTGGTCTCTTTTATAGTTGCAGGCTTTTGGGGGACTATTTTTTCCTCTCTCCATCCTGTTATTACTCAACATTGACATCTTGTGGGAATTATTACATGCTCAATGTTCAAAGTGTATTTCTAAAATGAACTTTCCTATCTATCACATTGTGCCTTTTATCTTCATCAAACATAACAGTTTTAAAGAGTTTTTCTCCCTCTTAACACTTTTTCCAGCCTGTTTCTATTATAGAGCATAATTATCACCTCCAGTCAAACTTTAAACCTAGTTGTGTGGCTTTTGGCGACAGGAGGGGACCCAGCAAAGACCAAAAATGAGCAACCATCACCCTACTTCTATACCCTTTCCCCCATCGATCCTCATATCAAGGGACGGTTCAGGACCTGGGAGACACCTCTAGAGAAATACCCCTAAATTAAAGTCTACATTGATTCCATAGGGGACTCGAGTGTTGCATTTATATATCCACATACACTCTTTTTGTAACAGCACCTTATCAAAATCCCCTCTCCTGGGGCTAATATTTAATTTGTATATCCCTCTAAATCTTAGACCTCTAGGGTCACTATTATGGTATTCTAAAAAATGTTGCGCTACTGCACTATCAGCATTCTTGCCCTTAATGTTTTTAATATGTTCTCCTATACGTGTCCCCAAGTCCCTACCCGTCTTACCTATATATATTTTATTGCAGGGGCATATAATTTGATATATCACTTTTGTTGTTGCACATGTAATATGGTCCCGTATCCTGAAATCAATTGCACCACTACTATCATGGAAGATATCTCCCTCCAAAACATGTCCACAGAGTCTACAGTTTTGACACTTAAACATTCCTTTCCTTAGTCTCCTGACATTTTGTTCCCTCTGGAATTCACTTTTCATCAGCATATCTCCCAAACTGCCACTTCTCCTTGCCGTCACCTGGGGTGTATCACCCACAATTTGGGCAATATCTTTATCTAAGGTAAGGATACCCCAATTTTTTTTGAGTAGCTCTACTAGTTTCTCCCAATGATTTCCATATCGGGTAATAATTCTTACTACTTCATTTTCCCCTTGCTTTTCTTTCTTTTCTCTTTTATCCAACAGGTTTTCTCTCTCTGTTTTTAATGCCCTTATATAGGCTGATCTGGTCATTCTGTTGGAATACCCTCTTTCTTTTAGACGCTGTCTTAAATCTACTGCTTCTTGTTTATATAATTCAACTGTGGCACAATTCCGCCTTATTCTTAAAAATTCTCCCATGGGCACTGACCTAATTTGGCACCCCAGGTGATGGCTCGAAGCATGGAGCAGTGTATTTCCTGCACTTTCCTTTCTATATGTATTCGAAAGCAATTTTGTTCCCTGCTTGAACAACTTCAAATCCAAAAAAGTGATGGTATTCTCATCACAAGTATATGTCATATAAATATTCCTCTGATTGCAATTTAAACAGTCCACAAATTCCTGAAGGCTTTATCTGTCCCCTTTCCACACCATGACAACATCGTCAATGTAACGCAGCCAGAGGGCGACACGCTCCCCGAACCCCGCCATGCGATACACCTCCTCCAACTCCCACAAACCAAGGTGAAGGCATGCGTAGGCCGGGGAGCATGCCGCCCCCATGGCTACGCCCCGTATCTGTTGGTAATAACTTCCATCAACCTGAAAGAAATTTCTTGTCAAAATTAACCTCATCAGATCCAATACATAATTATTATGGGCTTCTTCTTCCTCCCCATAATATCTTTCCATAAACCAGGATGTTGCTCTTAATCCTACTTCATTTGGTATTGGCGTGAATAAGGACTCCACATCTAATGCTACAAGCAAACATTCCTCAGGTAGATCTATTTTGTCAACCTTATTTAAAACCTCTGTTGTATCTTTGACGTAAGAGGGCAGAGAGACAACTATTGGCTTCAATTTTCTTTCCACAAATTGCGCTATCCTCTCCAAGGGTCCCCCATTTGCCGAAATAATAGGTCTCCCCGGGGGTTCAAGAGGCAAGACCCTCCCTGATGGTGTCCAAAGGAGATTGTCTGAAGGCTGTGTAGGGAATGGACTGGACTATATGCATGCGAAGATACCCCAGTAAAGGGATTTATAATAGGTTTAGGTCTAGTAGCACATGAGAGTGTAGTCTTAAGGTTAGGTGGTTATGGGTGCTCGAGTTTTATAGGGGTGTGCAATAAATTGGGGGGGGGGGGGGTTCTTGTATATGGTATATGTAATTGCTTTACACAATAATACAAGTGAATTGAAAACAAGCCCTAACCCTCCAGTGTTTTGTTTATGTGATGTTGTGATATGTGCTAAGCATAGTAAATAGGGTGTTATAGGATGTCACTATCTGCTCTGGAAACTAGCACAAATGATAATACGATTCCCTAGTCTTGGGTGCGAGGTCCATAGTCTCAGCACCCTGGAACTAGTCTGGAATATAACACAAATGATAATGCAGTTCCCTAGTCTTGGGTGCGAGGTCCGTAGTCTCAGCACCCTGGAACTAGTCTGGAATATAACACAAATGATAATGCAGTTCCCTAGTCTTGGGTGCGAGGTCCGTAGTCTCAGCACCCTGGAACTATGCTAGAGAATAACACAGATGGTTTACAGTATTCCTAGTCTGGGGTGTGAGGGCCGTGATCTCAACACCCTGGAACTATGCTAGAGAATAACACAGATGATATACAGTATTCCTAGTCTGGGGTGTGAGGGCCGTGATCTCAACACCCTGGAACTATGCTAGAGAATAACACAGAAGATATAAAGTAACTGGCTAAGTGTAGCTCTCCATCCGCCTATGCGAACGAACAAACTCAGCCACACCAACCGCACGCTGCAGCGTACAAACCGCCGCGTTGGATGCGGAAACAGCCGCCTTGCTGTCAGTACATGCGGCGGCTTTTCCGCGTTCACTCGTGGTGCCAGGCGCACGTCTCCGCGTGCAAACCGTTGCGCTGGACGTGGAATTAGCCGCCTTGCTGACAATACACGCGGCGGCTTTTCCGCGTTTCCTCACAGTACCCCCCCCCCCTGAGGAGTGGACTCCGGACACTCAAGCCGAGAATCTATAATCTTCTCTATCTTCCACTCATCAACCATCATGGGGAGGGAGGGAGCGGAATTCACGTGCACCGCTGGCCTAGGCAGGGACACAGGGAATGATTTCTTGTCAGCCTGTTTCTTCAGTGGTAGAACGACTTTGGGTCCAAAACCCCTATCTGGAGTGTCTGCTTTGGAGCTTTTGCTATCTGACGTATACCTGAGAGGTGGCCGTGAAGAGCAGGATCCGTTAGAAATACTCCTACCCTGCCCTGCCTCTCCTCCGACCTGTATCTTGGTGTTACCCACATCAACTCTCCTCAAACAACGCTCATGACAATGGGCTGACCAGTTCAGTAGCTGTCCTGAAGCCCAGTCAATCAGAGGAGAGTGAAGTTGTAACCAGGGCATACCGAGAACAACAGCAGAGCTCTTCATCGGCAGGACCAGGAACTGTAAACTCTCATCATGCCATGCCCCTAAATGACATGACAGTAGGGGAGTCTGGGAAAGAAACTGAGCACTCTGCAATGGAGAGTCATCCACTGCAATGACTGAAATCTGCCGATCGGGTGCGGATAAAGGTATCCCCAGACTTTTAGCAAAATCGTAATCCATGAGGTTCGCTGCCAAACCCGAGTCCACCATGGCTTGTGTGGACCCAGTCCGACCCTCCCACGTAATCAAGCAGGGAAGAAACAGCCAAGCATCATTCAGAGAAGAAGCCCGCTCACCTATGGTATTGACTAAACCCAGGCGGTAGCATTGGTCTGGCCTAGTAGAATCATATAAAGCGTTTCTCCTTGGCCTCCTGCGACTCTTCTTTACTAGACTCATCCCTGCACACCCAATTTGCATTGGTTCGTCAGGGGGTGAGGGAGACCGAGAAGAGTCGTGTAAGATAGAGCTTCCAGTATCCCTACCACGAATCTGTCTCTGGTATCGCAAACGGCGATCTATCTGTACGGCCAAAGAAATTGCCTCGTCAACAGATTCGGGCGCAGGATGTCCAATCATCACATCGTGAATTTCATCTGACAATCCTGCCATAAAACAATCTAGCAAAGCAAAAGCTCCCCATCTCG
Organism: Hyperolius riggenbachi; assembly: GCF_040937935.1. Lineage (NCBI taxonomy): Eukaryota > Metazoa > Chordata > Amphibia > Anura > Hyperoliidae > Hyperolius > Hyperolius riggenbachi. The sequence goes on from NC_090655.1 coordinate 224,816,224, forward strand.
CTGAGGCAGACCACTTCCTAAACTCAGCGGCGTAAACCTCTACCCGATTTACGACCCTGTCTGAGCAATTTGAGTTTCCGCTCAGCGGTGGAAGCGATGTCCGGATCGTCGATAAATTATAGCCATCGCTTTAAAAAACTCCTCAACTGAGGTAAGGGCCTCATGTCCTGTCTGGAGACCATATGCCCAAGTCTGGGAATCCCCTGACAACAGAGTCTTAATAAACGTGATCCTCTGTGCCTCGGTTCCCGATTGGTCTCAACTCAAAGTAGGACAACACTCTATTTCTGAAATTTCGGAAGTCAGATCTATGGCCAGAAAACTTTTCAGGTACGGACATACGGATGTCCGTGACTAGAGGAGATCGCACTGAGTTTATAGCTGATTGAAGTTCCTGAATAGCCCCAAATAGCTGACAAATCTGGTTCTGTTGGTTCAAAACTGTCCCGGAAAGTTGATTTACCGCGGTGGTCAGGATTTCAACATGGCTATACAGTGCGTCCATTTGGGTTCGGTCTGCCATTCTGTAACGATTGGTGTCAGCACGCAGAGAGAATCTGATTATTGGTGATCTGCAGTATCACCAAGAATGCAGATATATATCCGATTATTGATGATCTGCAGAATCACCGATAATCAGATATATTGCTAACCTCTGGATACCTATAGGTATGTGAGTGTTTGGTGCAACAGTAATACTTTGAGTGATGCACCTGCTGAGCAGACGATATACAGTAAAGAGACACTGCTCTGGAAGCACAGGAACCCTCCAGTAGCCTGAGGCTCCCAAGGGGCGGAGTCAGGCTGGAGGTAGGAAAGACCAGAGGGAGAGTGACACTTGAGAGTGGATGTCACTATCTGCTCTGGAAACTAGCACAAATGATAATACGATTCCCTAGTCTTGGGTGCGAGGTCCATAGTCTCAGCACCCTGGAACTAGTCTGAAATATAACACAAATAATAATACAGTTCCCTAGTCTTGGGTGCGAGGTCCGTAGTCTCAGCACCCTGGAACTAGTCTGGAATATAACACAAATGATAATGCAGTTCCCTAGTCTTGGGTGCGAGGTCCGTAGTCTCAGCACCCTGGAACTAGTCTGGAATATAACACAAATAATAATGCAGTTCCCTAGTCTTGGGTGCGAGGTCCGTAGTCTCAGCACCCTGGAACTATGCTAGAGAATAACACAGATGATATACAGTATTCCTAGTCTGGGGTGTGAGGGCCGTGATCTCAACACCCTGGAACTATGCTAGAGAATAACACAGATGATATACAGTATTCCTAGTCTGGGGTGTGAGGGCCGTGATCTCAACACCCTGGAACTATGCTAGAGAATAACACAGAAGATATAAAGTAACTGGCTAAGTGTGAATTCCCAGGTCCTCCTGATTCCACCACACTGAAGGATCTGACTAAGGGCTGAGTGCTAACACATAGGCATTCGCAATGGCAGACAACCAGCAACTGACAAGCAACCTGAATATATAGTTGCTGGAGTCTGCCGCCCCGCCCGAGCCACTCAGCCAATCATGAGTCCAGCAGGAATCAGCTGATCGTCCTGATCAGCTGACACTTACCCTGCTGGTATAAAGGTCCTGACTTCTGGGCCGCGCGCGCGTAGCTCTCCATCCCCCTATGCGAACTAACAAACTCAGCCACACCAACCGCACGCTGCAGCGTACAAGCCGCCGCGTTGGATGCAGAAACAGCCGCCTTGCTGTCAGTACATGCGGTGGCTTTTCCGCGTTCACTCGTGGTGCCAGGCGCACGTCTCCAAGTGCAAACCATTGCGCTGGACGTGGAATTAGTGCCTTGCTGACAATACACGTGGCGGCTTTTCAGCGTTTCCTCACACTAAGATACAGACAGAACGATTCCCTGTCAACCACCGCTGGCGACAAGGCAATCAAGACACAAAGACTGTACAGGCAAAACAGATAATACAATCTGACTGCACTAGAGGGAATGCCTAGTACAATCCCAAGAATTACTCTAAGATAATCTTTGACAAACAGGCAAGGCTAACACTCTAGGAGAGTTCATCAATAACAAACCATGAAGATGACCAGCAAAGGATTCTGGGAGAACATGGTATTTATACTGCCAGCCTTCAAAGGAGGCAGGTAGGCATTTGCATAACAAATGTATGCAAATTCCTCAGCAGCAGAGCAGGTCTGAAAATTGCAAAGCAAAGACAGGTCTCTTTTCCAGAGACCTGCAGCCCTCAGACTTAAGGAATGGCCAAACAGCTGTCTGCCTGTGCAGACAGCTGAGTGGATCATTACAGTATCCCCCCCCCCCTCTAGGGACGGATTCCAGACGTCTCTCAAAACTGGTGTTACCAAAAAACTCTAACTGAAGACTCATGAAGGTCAGGACAGCCCGACAAGGCCCAATTCTAGAGTCAATCCTCCCGAAACCGACCTCGTCGGAAGCAGACAGCTGAGTGGATCATTACACTTAGGAGACGAGTCAGCTGACCGGCCGGTCAGCTGATATCTGACTGCTGTTTCTCTTTGCTGATTGGTGGAAGTGTTCTGGGCTGGACGCTTGGAATTGCCTGTCTGCATTTAAGCTTGAAGTTGTCAGTAGCTCATTGTCTGCTGTTGCTGAAACTTCGCAGTGAAAGCTCTCAGACCTTAGTCAAATCCTTGTGTGCTTGAACCGGCAGGACCCCGGGGATTCGCACTTAGCTTAGTATTATTATTATTACTGTGATTAATTATTACTGTGTTTGATCTTTTGCCTGTACTTCCGACTATTCTCTGCTTTATGATTCTGTACCTCTGCCAATCTGATCTGTTGCCGACTTCTGCCTGAATACTCTCTCCGATTTCTGTCTATGATTCTGTACCTTTGGCAATCTGATCTGTTGCCGACTTCTGCCTGAATACTTACTCCGATTTTGTCTAACGATTCTGTACCTCTGCCTTATCGATCTGTTACCGAAATTGCCTGTACGACCACTCTCTTATTAGTGAGTGATAGTCCCTGTCTCTAAGGGCTATCACTTTCTGGTGTTCCTGAATATTACTATGCACCCAATCACGTGTGATCACACTTTGAATAAAATACTGACTATTGTGCTGATAGAGCTAGTACTGATCATCAGTTACATCACTGATCATTACACCGCGTTTCCGTATTCAGGTCAGCTTTTCACTTTAGGCCGAATACGGGAACGCCATGCACACACACACACAGTACAATCGTACAGTAGCACGGCACAATCAGGCACAAAACTTGTAATGCAAGTTACACTGCAGTCTGTCCTAGGCTATGAGCGTTAGTTTATACAGCAGAAGTCAAACTTGTTAAATAACGATTTAATATTCCAGAAAAAAATGGAACAATGCAGAAAATAATATATACAAAAGATTTACAATAACAAAGTAAAAGTTACAAAGTAAAAGTTACAATGATACACACAAGACAGGTTGAAGAAATAAAAGGGAAATAAACATTTACCAGCGTATAGATCTGGGTGTTGTTGCGAGGGGCACGTGGTTCTGGTCCGACCAGGTTAGTCCTAGCGTTTGGTTGCTAGCCCCAGAGAACTATGAGTTGTGACTATCCCAGGCCACTTATATAGTCCCAAGTGTGGCCCGGGGGCATTTAATGTTCAGTCCTAGAACTAATGCAATCTCCCAGATGGTCCAGCTAGTCATATCCTTTCTGTGATATGCAAACTTCAAAGCTTTCCTGTTTTAGTTTTTCATCTTTCAGAGATTTCAAAACACTTCACACACTTCCATAGCTCTAATTTCCACATGTAAAAATTGTATCTTAACACATACATCAAAAGACTTAGTATGGCTTCCCAGCTGTCTGTCATATGTAAATTCTAAGGCTGTTCCTGTCCGACTTTGAACTTTGTATTTTGAGAACAACAAGTATCCTGTTTACACGTACAAACTTCAAAGCAATTCAAACACTTCCAGCCCAATATTCAGACCAACAGGTAGCCGATCACCTGTATATGCTTCAAAGCAAATGTCTGATTAAGTGTTTCCTATTTAGAAGCAGACAATGGTAGCTTCTCCTGCTGGACAATGAATTTACATTTACATAAGGAACTCCCATAAGCAGCCCTGTGTCCAATTACCCTGAAGCCAGCTGGCTTTGAGCAGACTTACATATATGACACAGGCAGAAAAATGAAACATATGGCTTCCATGCGATACCATATGGCTCTTATGTTCTGCATATTACTATACATATTATCATCACCCCAATATATCATCACACCTCCCCTCTTTAGAATGTTGCTGGGAGGTGACTCCCATGAATCACCTTGCCAGAACTTACACTGCCGGCCTGGCCTGGTGGGGTAACCCCTTAGCATCATCTTGAGGATTCCCCACTAGGCAGTTAGCTCCAAGCTACACGGCTGGAAAATTAGGCCAGGTTGCTGCAATGTGTCATTGCCCCCGGCAACCCGACGTAACCAACCAGGGGGATGATGGTCCGTGACGACCTTAAATTCGTAAACATAGAGACAGTGCTGCAGCTGGGGAAGGGTTCCGACAGTCACTACACGCACTTTCTCTATAGTGGCAGGAGCTATCCCTCTGTCCCTTTGGGGAATGATTATCTGCCGGTCTGCCTCCTCCACCTCGGACAGCTCCGAGGGAATAAATTCCCAGAACCCTCTCAGCCTGCCCCTCCCCACCAGTGACCTGCTGGCCAGTGGCGTAGCTACAAACCTCTGGGCCCCGATGCGGAATCTGGATGTGGGCCCCCCCCCTGGGCCCCTTCCTGCCCCCCCCCCCCCCCCCCACGGCAACAACAGCCCCCCCTCCCCCGGCAACACCCGACGCACACACATATCCGAATCCCTATAGCCAGCTATAGGTCCCCCCAGTATAGGTAGCCAGGCATAGGTACGCCAGTATAGTTGCCCCCGGTATAGGTTAGCCAGGTAGGTGCCTCCAGCATAGGTAGCCAGTATAGTTGCCCCCAGTATAGGTTAGATAGGCAGGCGCCGCCAGTACAGGTTAGCTAGGTGGGTGCCTCTAATATAGGTAGCCAGAATAGTTGCCCCCAGCATAGGTTAGATAGGTAGATGCCCCCAGTATAGGTTAGTTAGGTAGGTGCCTCCAATATAGGTAGCCAGTATAGTTGCCACCTGTATAGGCTAGCTAGGTGCCCCGAATACAGGTTAGACAATTAAGTGCCCCCAGGTTAGATAGGTAGGTGCCCCCCAGTATAGGTTAGATTAGGTAGCTGCCCCCCAGTATAGGTTAGATGAGGTAGGTGCCCCCCAGGATAGGTTAGGTAGCTGCCCCCCAGGATAGATTAGGTAGCTTTCCCCCAGGATAGGTTAGAGTAGGTAGCTGCCCCCCAGGATAGGTTAGAGTAGGTAGCTGCCCCCCAGGATAGGTTAGGTAGGTAGCTGGCCCCCCAGGATAGGTTAGGTAGGTAGCTGGCCCCCCGGCCCCAGGATAGGTTAGGTAGGTAGCTGGCCCCCCAGGATAGGTTAGAGTAGGTAGCTGGCCCCCCAGGATAGGTTAGGTAGGTAGCTGGCCCCCCAGGATAGGTTAGGTAGGTAGCTGGCCCCCCAGGATAGGTTAGGTAGGTAGCTGCCCCCCCAGGATAGGTTAGGTAGGTAGCTGCCCCCCCAGGATAGGTTAGGTAGCTGCCCCCCCAGGATAGGTTAGGTAGGTAGCTGCCCCCCAGGATAGGTTAGGTAGGTAGCTGGCCCCCCAGGATAGGTTAGGTAGGTAGCTGGCCCCCCAGGATAGGTTAGGTAGGTAGCTGGCCCCCCAGGATAGGTTAGGTAGGTAGCTGGCCCCCCAGGATAGGTTAGGTAGGTAGCTGGCCCCCCAGGATAGGTTAGGTAGGTAGCTGCCCCCCCCCAGGGAAGGTTAGGTAGGTAGCTGGCCCCCCAGGATAGGCTAAGTAGGTAGCTGCCCCCCCCAGGATAGGTTAGGTAGCTGCCCCCCCAGGATAGGTTAGGTAGGTAGCTGCCCCCCAGGATAGGTTAGGTAGGTAGCTGGCCCCCCAGGATAGGTTAGGTAGGTAGCTGGCCCCCCAGGATAGGTTAGGTAGGTAGCTGGCCCCCCAGGATAGGTTAGGTAGGTAGCTGCCCCCCCAGGATAGGTTAGGTAGGTAGCTGGCCCCCCAGGATAGGTTAGGTAGGTAGCTGGCCCCCCAGGATAGGTTAGGTAGGTAGCTGGCCCCCCAGGATAGGTTAGGTAGGTAGCTGCCCCCCCCCCCCCAGGATAGGTTAGGTAGGTAGCTGGCCCCCCAGGATAGGTTAGGTAGGTAGCTGCCCCCCCCAGGAAAGGTTAGGTAGGTAGGTCGCTAGCTGCCCTCTCCCTCCCCTTCCTCTCCCCCTCAGATGCAGAGTGCGCGGCGCACGGAAGCGCTGTAGGCGGAACTCACCTCCGTCCCTGCGCCGCTGGTCTCCTCCCGCTCTGTTTAGATGTTGTTACACACTGCTTCCTGTTTAGCCGGAAGCAGTGTGTAACAGCATCTATGCAGAGCGGGAGGAGACCAGCGGCGCTTGGAACGCAGGCAGGTGAGTTCTGCCTACAGCGCTTCCGTGCGCAGCTCACTCTGCATCTGAGGGAGGGGGCCCGGGGAGAGGAAGGGAGGGAGAGGTCGGGCTGCCCTCCCCACGGCTGCAGCTCCCCCCTCCCAATAATGCACGCACGGATCTCCGAGACGAGTCCAAACGGACATGGGCCCCCGGGCCCCTCCCCCGCCTCTTCAGGAGCCGGGCCCGGTCGCCGAGGCGACCGTTGCGACCACAGGCCCTACGCCCCTGCTGCTGGCCAGACCCCTGAGCTCTTCCAGGCTGCTGTCAGATGTCGCAAACCTCCGAATTTTGGTTCGAGAACCCTGTTCGTGAACATTCGCGGAAGGTTCGGTTCGCGCGAACTTTCGCGAACCGCAATAGACTTCAATGGGGAGGTAAAATTAAAAATTTTTAAAAATTTCTGCTGACTGGAAAAATGATAGAAAAGATGTTTTAAGGGGTGTAATAGCTTGAGGAAAACATGGTTGAGTGAAATACACATCAAAAGTCTCAGAAAAAAAATCTGGATTTAATACAAAGCAGTGTTTTAAGTTCAGAAACCTAATTGAATATTCAATTGCAGGCCTACACTGCTTTATGGCATCCCTCACCCCTCCTCCCAGGGGGAGGAGAGTCTCATCTTCCAGGGAATTGTAGTATTTCAAAAGCCAGATTACATACCGTGGCTGGGAATTGAACCCAGGTCTCAGTGTGTGGTAGGTAACTTACTTAACCACTATACCACCACAAACACTACATGCTGAAACCAGCCTAGCATGTACCATTATGATCAATCCAAGAGAAAAATTAGCTTGCTTAAGGATTCATAGCATGTCAAAAGCCAACTCACATTGGCTGGGAATAGAACCCAGGTCTACTGCTCTGTAGGCTGCTATCCTAACCATTATACCACCACCACTACATGCTGAAACTTCTTGGAGCAGACTTACTTCCTTCCTCCAAAAGACACACATACATCCCCATAAAATCATTCAACAGCAACTGCATGCACAGTCTTTGCGGTACACAGTCTGTGTGGCACAGTCTGTGTGGTTAGTGCGTTTGGCTGTTAACTGCAAGGTTGGTGGTTCAAGCCCACCCAGGCATGGCCTTGTCTTTTGTGTTCAACAGTTGTCCGAAGAGAACCCCAGATAGCCAGGTAGATTCATCTCTCTCTCTCTCTCTCTCTCTCTCTCTCTCTCTCTCTCTCTCTCTCTCTCTCTTCTCTCTCTCTCTCTCTCTCTTCTCTCTCTCTCTCTCTCTCTCTCTCTCTCTCTCTCTCTCTCTCTCTCTCTCTCTCTCTCTCTCTCTCTCTCTCTCTCTCACCGCTTTCCACGGAATTGTATTTTCCGCAATTTTAGGCGGAAATTGGTCATTCCGTTCCGTTTGGTCTTTTTCAATCTGGCGGAATTCCAAAATTGCATGTGAAATTCTGCCAGTATCCGTTGATGGTTTTAAAGAAAAGGTTCTAGGAATGAAATCACAATACAGAGGCTGGGTCTGCCTAAAGAGCCCAGCCTCTGTTGCTATTTAGATTCCCCCTAAGCCCCCCCTGCTCTCAGCGAGACCCCCTAATTCACAGCCACGCTGTGCGGCTGTGTTTACCTTTGTAATGTCAGTCTCCACTCTCCCCCACCTCCTGCAGAGCTCCGGTCCCCGCCTGCTTCCCTTCCCTCCAATCAGCGTGGAGGGAAGGGACGTGGGCGGGGACTGGAGCAATGCAGGAGGCGGGGCAGAGCAGAGACTGGCATTACAAAGGTAAACTCTGCCGCTGCTGACTAGTGTTGGGCGAACATCTAGATGTTCGGGTTTGGGCCGAACAGGCCGAACATGGTCGCGATGTTCAGGTGTTCGAGCTGAACTCCGAACATAATGGAAGTCAATGGGGACCCGAACTTTTGTGCTTTGTAAAGCCTCCTTACATGCTACATACCCCAAATTTACAGGGTATGTGCACCTTGGGAGTGGGTACAAGAGGAAAAAACAAATTAGCAAAAAGAGCTTATAGTTTTTGAGAAAATCGATTTTAAAGTTTCAAAGGGAAAACTGTCTTTTAAATGCGGGAAATGTCTGTTTTCTTTGCAAAGGTAACATGCTTTTTGTCGGCATGCAGTCATAAATGTAATACAGATAAGAGGTTCCAGGAAAAGGGACCGGTAATGCTAACCCAGCAGCAGCACACGTGATGGAACAGGAGGAGTGTGGCGCAGGAGGAGAAGGCCACGCTTTGAGACACAACAACCCAGGCCTTGCATGAGGACAAGAAGCGAGCGGATAGCAATTTGCATTTTGTCGCCATGCAGTCATAAATGTAATACAGATGAGAGGTTCAATAAACAGGGACCGGAAACGCTAACCCATCACAGATGTTCATTGTTCATGTTACTTGGTTGGGGTCCTGGAATGTTGCGTAGTCGTTTCCAATCCAGGATTGATTCATTTTAATTTGAGTCAGACGGTCTGCATTTTCTGTGGAGAGGCGGATACGCCGATCTGTGACGATGCCTCCGGCAGCACTGAAACAGCGTTCCGACATAACGCTGGCTGCCGGGCAAGCCAGCACCTCTATTGCGTACATTGCCAGTTCGTGCCAGGTGTCTAGCTTCGATACCCAATAGTTGAAGCGTGCAGATGGATTGTTCAACACAGCTATGCCATCTGACATGTAGTCCTTGACCATCTTCTCCAGGCGATCGGTGTTGGAGGTGGATCTGCACGCTTGCTGTTCTGTGTGCTGCTGCATGGGTGTCAGAAAATTTTCCCACTCCAAGGACACTGCCGATACCATTCCCTTTTGGGCACTAGCTGCGGCTTGTGTTGTTTGCTGCCCTCCTGGTCGTCCTGGGTTTGCGGAAGTCAGTCTGTCGGCGTACAACTGGCTAGAGGAGGGGGAGGATGCCAATCTCCTCTCTAAAGTCTCCACAAGGGCCTGCTGGTATTCTTCCATTTTGACCTGTCTGACTCTTTCTTCAAGCAGTTTTGGAACATTGTGTTTGTACCGTGGATCCAGAAGGGTATAAACCCAGTAATTGGTGTTGTCCAGAATGCGCACAATGCGTGGGTCGCGTTCAGTGCAGTCCTTGGAATCCAAGTTTAACAATATGTCTTCTATCTGCAATTCAGACGTTGCTAACGGCCATGGCTGAGATTTATGTACGTCAGCATCACTACCATTGAAATTGCCCAAATAAACAGGTTTTTATGACCCTAGGCTATGACCTCTTCGGCCTAGGACTGCATTGAACGCGACCCACGCATTGTGCGCATTCTGGACAACACCAATTACTGGGTTTATACCCTTCTGGATTCACGGTACAAACACAATGTTCCAAAACTGCTTGAAGAAAGAGTCAGACAGGTCAAAATGGAAGAATACCAGCAGGCCCTTGTGGAGACTTTAGAGAGGAGATTGACATCCTCCCCCTCCTCTAGCCAGTTGTATGCCGACAGACTGACTTCCGCAAACCCAGGACGACCAGGAGGGCAGCAAACAACACAAGCCGCAGCTAGTGCCCAAAAGGGAATGGTATCGGCAGTGTCCTTGGAGTGGGAAAATTTTCTGACACCCATGCAGCAGCACACAGAACAGCAAGCGTGCAGATCCACCTCCAACACCGATCGCCTGGAGAAGATGGTCAAGGGCTACATGTCAGATGGCATAGCTGTGTTGAACAATCCATCTGCACCCTTCAACTATTGGGTATCGAAGCTAGACACCTGGCACGAACTGGCAATGTACGCAATAGAAGTGCTGGCTTGCCCGGCAGCCAGCATTATGTCGGAACGCTGTTTCAGTGCTGCCGGAGGCATCGTCACAGATCGGCGTATCCGCCTCTCCACAGAAAATGCAGACCGTCTGACTCAAATTAAAATGAATCAATCCTGGATTGGAAACGACTACGCAACATTCCAGGACCCCAACCAAGTAACATGAACAATGAACATCTGTGATGGGTTAGCATTTCCGGTCCCTGTTTATTGAACCTCTCATCTGTATTACATTTATGACTGCATGGCGACAAAATGCAAATTGCTATCCGCACGCTTCTTGTCCTCATGCAAGGCCTGGGTTGTTGTGTCTCAAAGCGTGGCCTTCTCCTCCTGCGCCACACTCCTCCTGTTCCATCACGTGTGCTGCTGCTGGGTTAGCGTTACTGGTCCCTTTTCCTGGAACCTCTTATCTGTATTACATTTATGACTGCATGCCGACAAAAAGCATGTTACCTGTGCAAAGAAAACAGACATTTCCCGCATTTAAAAGACAGTTTTCCCTTTGAAACTTTAAAATCGATTTTCTCAAAAACTATAAGCTCTTTTTGCTAAATTTTTTCTTCTTCTTGTACCCACTCTCAAGGTGCACATACCCTGTAAATTTGGGGTATGTAGCATGTAAGGAGGCTTTACAAAGCACGTAAGTTCGGGTCCCCATTGACTTCCATTATGTTCGGAGTTCGGCTCGAACACCCGAACATCGCGACCATGTTCGGCCCGAACCCGAACATCTAGATGTTTGCCCAACACTACACCTGACCCGTTCGGCCAATGCGCGGCCATGCGCTCTTAGTTCGGCCATATGGCCGAACGGTTTGGCCGAACACCATCAGGTGTTCGGTCGAACTCGAACATCGCCCGAACAGGGTGATGTTCTGCAGAACCCGAACAGTGGCGAACACTGTTCGCCCAACACTACTGCTGACACGCTCAGTGTGAATTATGGGGTCCCGCTGAGTGCAGGGGGGGGCTTAGGGGGGATCTAAATAGCAACAGAGGCTGGGCTCTTTAGGCAGACCCAGCCTCTGTATGAGGATTTCATTCCTAGAACCTCCTAGAACCCAGCCTCGGGTTCTCTTTAAGCTGAAAATTTACTTCAATGGCATCAAATCCAAGAGAGAGAGAGAGAGAGAGCTAATTTTTCGCTTGGGTATATCACAATGGTACATGCTAGGCTGCTTCAGCATGTAGCATTGTTGTGTGTAGTGTTGGTGGTATATTGGTTAGGATAGCAGCCTCCAAAGTGGTAGGCCTGGGTTCGATTCCCAGCCAATGTGAGTTGGCTTTTGACATGCTACAAATCCTTAAGCAAGCTAATTTTTCTCTTGGATTGATCATAATGGTACAATTGCTTTGAGTCCTACGGGAGAAAATCGCTATAGAAATGTTATTGTATTGTATTGTATGCTAGGCTTGCTTCATCATGTAGTGTTGGTGGTGGTATAGTGGTTAAGTGAGTTACCTACCACACACTGAGACCTGGGTTCAATTCCCAGCCACGGTATGTAAGCTGGCATTTTAAATACTGCAATTCCCTGGAAGATGAGACCCTCCTCCCTCCGGGAGGAGAGAGATAGAGAGGGTAATATAAGGAATAACAATCAGCTACGAACAAGAGCCTAAGTAAACTCTCCCTAGCAGAGTCTGTCAGCAGCTGTCCCTTAACTAATTACTGTAGGCAGATGAGTGAGTAAAACGAAAGGAAAACCTTGCCTTTTATAAGGGGGGGTGGGGCTCCAAGAGTGAGTGTAGTCCAGGCATGGGCAAACTTGGCCCTCCAGCTGTTAAGGAACTACAAGTCCCACGATGCATTGCAGGAGTCTGACAGCCACAGCCATGACTCATAAAGGCAAATGCATTGTGGGACTTGTAGTTCCGTAACAGCTGGAGGGCCGAGTTTGCCCATGCCTGGTGTAGTCTGATTGGTGACAATGTGCCTGCTGACTGTGATGTAGAGGGTCAAATTTCTGCTCAATGGAGCATTATGGGGCGAATCGAACTTCTGCAAAACTTTGCCTTCGCCGGAGAAACGCGAACCACCTAAAGTTCGCCTGTAACCGTTCGTGGGCGAACCGTTCGGGCCATCTCTGCTGTAGACCCGCTAGTGCTGCTCGTTACCACTGCAGTGGAGGGAGTGTCCGTATCACACATATCATTGCTCATACCTTTTATCTCGAAATCATCTGAGAGGGAAAGATCTGGCCTGGTGCCATCTGCCTCTTCAGTGGGCAGTTCATCTGCTGCAGCCCACCGAACACTGCTGGTTACTCCTGCAGCTGACGGAGTGTCCACATGACACATAGCATTATGTAGCACAACACATATGATATCAATTTTACCAGCCCTACGCATATTGTCATTTAGAACATCACATAAAACATCAACATTATCTGCAGCTTTGCACACATTGCTACTCAGCACTTCACAAGTAGCATCAACAGTTCCTGCATCGATCGCCTCGATAGTCCATGCGTCATAAATGACATCATCAGTTCCTGCATTTTCAGTATCAACTTGTCCCACTCCAGGCCTAGGCACTGGAGACTCACTAGGGCTGGCTCCTAGTATACAGTCCGTAGCTATGGGAGGCTCACAAGCACACCCACTTGCACAGAGTTATCAAACGGTACCATGCAAGAGTCCTGAAATTCTGCTGGGGAGGCGGGCTTCATGGGGGTTGGAGTAGGCTCATACCGGGCCACTAACCGTCCCAGGTCAGTAACCAACAAAACGTTTGTGGGGATGGCATCAGTTACATCCACTTTTCTCATTCCACTGCCGGCACCCCAGTCCAGATGAACCCATGCAGTAGGTATGGCTGGGCTGACACCCCCAACTCCTTTGACAGCCATAGTATTGCCAGGAATGTACTCCTCAGGATTCACAAGCTGGGGGTGCACTAGAGTCACCTCTGCTTCAGTGTCCCTCAGGCCGGTGGTAACAGTATCCCCAACCATGACAGGTTGCAGATTCTCTGCATAGCCAGTGGCATTTCTGGTAGCACACAAAGCAGTTTGGACTTCACTGGGGTTTGAGGCCTCACTGGATTTTGGGGCCTCCCTCTTCCTCTCTGAGCAAGTCATGCTGATATGACCCACCCTGTCACATACAAAGCATTTCTGGGTGTCAGTGGTTGGTTGCTTGAATCCAGAAGACAGCGGGGCTTGCCTCCTCTAGGTAATGGGTGAAGCAGGTTTAGCGATCTGTTCTCCTTTCCAGCTGGGTGTTGTAGTCCTTTGGGACTCAGATGCTTGATGGGCTGTGTAGGAATCAGCGACTTTCGCAGCTTCATCCACAGTCTGTCTCTCGGTCCAGTACAAAGAACCGGACCTCAGCAGGACAAGTGTGTAGGAACTGGTCCTTGATCATCAGTTCCTGCAGGGCATCAAAGGTTTTGACTGCCAGTCCTTTTAACCACTGCTGGAAGGCAGTGCGCAGGTTGCAAGCATGATCCAGTTAACTGTCATTAGGACCTCGCTGCACTGTCCTGAAACATTTGCGATACACCTCTGGCATGAGGTGGTATCGTGTAATGATGGCTTTCTTAACCCCCTTGGCGGTATGAAAAATACCGCCAGGGGGCAGCGCAGCAGTTTTTTTTTAATTATTTTTTTTTTAAATCATGTAGCGAGTAGTGTTGGGCGAACAGTGTTCGCCACTGTTCGGGTTCTGCAGAACATCACCCTGTTCGGGTGATGTTCGAGTTCGGCCGAACACCTGACGGTGCTCGGCCAAACCGTTCGGCCATATGGCCGAACTAAGAGCGCATGGCCGAACGTTCCCCGAACGTTCGGCTAGCGCTGTGATTGGCCGAACGGGTCACGTGGTTCGGACCCGAACGCGCTCTGATTGGCCGAACTGTCACGTGGTTCGGGTAAATAAATACCCGAACCACGTCATATCTCCGCCATTTGTCTGTGGGTTTAGCTTTGGGTAGGCAGGCAGGGTAGTTCGCGCTCCAGCCACGCTAGCCAGGGTCCCCCCCAGTCATTGTGTGTCACTGCTGGGAACAGTAGTACACCGCTCGTTCAGCCACACTATATAGCATTCTGTGTACTGTTCTGTGTCTGCTGGGAACAGTGGTACACCGCTCGTTCAGCCACACTATATAGCATTCTGTGTACTGTTCTGTGTCTGCTGGGAACAGTGGTACACCGCTCGTTCAGCCACACTATATAGCATTCTGTGTACTGTTCTGTGTCTGCTGGGAACAGTAGTACACCGCTCGTTCAGCCACACTATATAGCATTCTGTGTACTGTTCTGTGTCTGCTGGGAACAGTAGTACACCGCTCGTTCAGCCACACTATATAGCATTCTGTGTACTGTTCTGTGTCTGCTGGGAACAGTAGTACACCGCTCGTTCAGCCACACTATATAGCATTCTGTGTACTGTTCTGTGTCTGCTGGGAATAGTGGTACACCGCTCGTTCAGCCACACTATATAGCATTCTGTGTACTGTTCTGTGTCTGCTGGGAACAGTAGTACACCGCTCGTTCAGCCACACTATATAGCATTCTGTGTACTGTTCTGTGTCTGCTGGGAACAGTAGTACACCGCTCGTTCAGCCACACTATATAGCATTCTGTGTACTGTTCTGTGTCTGCTGGGAACAGTAGTACACCGCTCGTTCAGCCACACTATATAGCATTCTGTGTACTGTTCTGTGTCTGCTGGGAACAGTAGTACACCGCTCGTTCAGCCACACTATATAGCATTCTGTGTACTGTTCTGTGTCTGCTGGGAATAGTGGTACACCGCTCGTTCAGCCACACTATATAGCATTCTGTGTACTGTTCTGTGTCTGCTGGGAACAGTAGTACACCGCTCGTTCAGCCACACTATATAGCATTCTGTGTACTGTTCTGTGTCTGCTGGGAACAGTAGTACACCGCTCGTTCAGCCACACTATATAGCATTCTGTGTACTGTTCTGTGTCTGCTGGGAATAGTGGTACACCGCTCGTTCAGCCACACTATATAGCATTCTGTGTACTGTTCTGTGTCTGCTGGGAACAGTGGTACACCGCTCGTTCAGCCACACTATATAGCATTCTGTGTACTGTTCTGTGTCTGCTGGGAACAGTGGTACACCGCTCGTTCAGCCACACTATATAGCATTCTGTGTACTGTTCTGTGTCTGCTGGGAACAGTAGTACACCGCTCGTTCAGCCACACTATATAGCATTCTGTGTACTGTTCTGTGTCTGCTGGGAACAGTAGTACACCGCTCGTTCAGCCACACTATATAGCATTCTGTGTACTGTTCTGTGTCTGCTGGGAACAGTGGTACACCGCTCGTTCAGCCACACTATATAGCATTCTGTGTACTGTTCTGTGTCTGCTGGGAATAGTGGTACACCGCTCGTTCAGCCACACTATATAGCATTCTGTGTACTGTTCTGTGTCTGCTGGGAATAGTGGTACACCGCTCGTTCGCCACTGTATAGCATTGTGCTCTGTGTCGCTGCTGGGAATAGTGGTACACCGCTCACCCGTCACTGTATAGCATTGTGCTCTGTGTCGCTGCTGGGAATAGTGGTACACCGCTCACCCGTCACTGTATAGCATTGTGCTCTGTGTCGCTGCTGGGAATAGTGGTACTGTATAGCATTTCTGTACTGCCACTGTACTGCTGCCAGTCAGCGTGTACTGTAAGGATAAGTGAAATGAGGAAGAAATCCGGTGAAAGAGGGAGGGGCAAGGGAAGAGGTGTTTCCCCTGACGGTTCACGTACAGGCCACAGGGGAGCACCCAAGAAAACCCACTCAATACCGCCCATGTTGTCCAGGACAACAACCCTCACAAATCCAAAAGAACAGGACCAGATAATTACTTGGATGACCTCTCAAGCGTCCAGCAGTGGGTTAAGCAGCACCAGCACATCACGCACGAGGTCCGAGTCCTCAGCCAGTTACAAGGAGCCAGTGGGCACAAAGCTGACACAACCGGCAGCGACACCACGCACACAACTGCCAGATAACCAGTCCGATGAATTACCTCAGGACACAATGGGGTATTCGCAGGAGCTATTCCCAGCCCAACAAACTTCCACCTTTCAAAGGTCAATGGAGGAACAGCCAGAAATGTTGTGCCTGGATTCACAACCGTTAACTGTGGGAAATGCACCGCGCACTGAAATACAAGGCGAGTCCGAAGAGGACTCGGAAACCCAAATCCCAGAGCAATTTGGGCAGGAGGGGTTGCAATTGCAGGAGGTCGGCCGACAAGATCTGGAAGACGACGTTGGAGTGTGCTGCGCAGAGGTTGTTGTGGGGAGCTCTACTCCACGGCGGTGGCCCACAATGACATATGACGAGTTTGAGGAGATGGAAGAGGAGGGTATGGACAATGTGGACAGAGACCCAGATTTTGTTTGTGAACGAGAACATCGCCGTCGTAGCAGCAGCACAGATGAGTCTGTTGAAGAACACACTGCTGCACGAGTTCGCCTTGTGCCACAAGGTAGGCGGCGCGCAATTTCAGGCACCACAAGCGTGGAAGTTCAAGTGAGAGGCAAAAGAGGAGCAAACAGAAATCGCCAGCAAGGAGGCAGGTGCTCCAAAGTCTGGGCTTTCTTTGAAGACTGCACTGAGGATGTTACCATGGCGATTTGCAAGGTGTGCAAGACCCGCCTGAGCAGGGGGAAAAATATTAACAACCTCTCCACCACCAGCATGAGCCGTCACATGCTATCCAAACATCCCACTCTTTGGGCAAACGCGTCAGGACAGGGTACCAGAAACAACACTGCCTCCCTTGGGTTCACCAGACTCACCACCAGACCCGCCTCAGCAGCAGCAGTAGCCCAGCCATTGCGTGGTTCACAACATTCACAAACATCAGACGACGCTGACACTGTCACTTTCCGGAGTAGTGCTCTTGAGGTCTCCCAGTGTTCATCAAACACAACAACCAACAGCCCTTCCGTGTGCAGCGCTACGGTTCAGTTGTCTGTGTCGGAGATGTTTGAGCGCAAGAGGAAATTGCCAGCAAATGACCCCCGGGCCGTGGCAGTAACAGCCAGCATAGCCAAGCTTCTGGCCTGCGAAATGCTGCCATATCGATTGGTGGAGACAAACAGCTTCAAGGGCATGATGTCAGTGGCCATCCCACGTTACGTGGTTCCCAGCCGCTACCACTTTGCGCGCTCTGCAGTGCCTGAGTTGCATGAGCACGTGGTCAGCAAAATAACCCGAAGCTTGAAGAATGCCGTTGCCTGCAAGGTTCACCTCACCACTGACACCTGGACGAGTGCGTTCGGCCAGGGTCGATACATCTCCCTTACCGCGCACTGGGTGAACCTTGTGGAGCCTGGCAGCGATTCCTCACCTGCTACGGCACGGGTGTTGCCCACGCCACAAACAGCTGCACCGCCGTCCCTCCCACTGGATAACAGCAGCACCTACCTCTCTGACTCCTTCTCCTCCAACGCATCTCAAAGCTGTACCTCATCCGGAAACGCTAACCCAGCAGCAGTAGGATCGTGGAAGCAGTGCAGCACAGCTGTTGGCATGCGTCAGCAAGCGTTGCTGAAGCTAATCTGCCTTGGGGATAAGCAGCACACAGGGGAGGAAATTTGGAGGGGAATAAAGGAACAGACGGATTTGTGGCTGGCACCGCTGGACCTGAAACCGGGCATGGTTGTGTGTGATAATGGGAGTAATCTCATTCGCGCTTTAAGGTTGGCTAAGCTGACACACATCCCTTGCCTGGCGCACGTGATGAACCTAGTAGTTCAGCGGTTCCTGAGGACATACCCAGGCGTGCCCGATCTGCTGTTGAAGGTGCGTCGAGTGTCCAAACATTGTAGAAATTCCAGTACTGCTTCGGGGGCACTCGCCAAGATGCAGGAGCGCTTCAATCTCCCCCACCATCGCTTGCTGTGTGATGTCCCTACGCGCTGGAATTCTACGCTGCACATGCTAGCCCGCTTTTGCGAGCAGAAGAGTGCAGTGGTCCAGTACATGACGGCGCAGTACCGAGGCGCATCCGGCCAGCTGCCAAGCTTCTGTGGATCCGATTGGGCCAACATGTTGGACCTCTGCCAAGTCCTCCAAAATTTTGAGCAATCCACGTTGCTTGTGAGCAGTGACAACTCTTCAGTCAGCATTACCATACCACTGCTGTGTTTACTGAAGAGGTCGATGTTAAAAATCAAGGAAACAGCTGTCATGATGCAACTGGGGGAATCTGAAGGAGAAAACGATCAGCGTGATGGTACCAACATCAGGCCATCCGCCTCAGGGAACGCTGGCCCCAGCAGCTATGACGAAGAAGAGGAGGAGGAACAGCTGGAGTTGGAGCAGGAATTTCATGCCACCACTGACGAGGGCCAGAGCGGTGCACGTTGGACTTCCACAATTCAACGCGAATGGTCAGCAGAAGCAGACCAGGAGGAAGGTGACGACTATGATGCATCACAACAACTATCACAACGCTCACAAGAGGATGATGAGGATTCTGGTAGGACTCTGGCACACATGGCTCAATTCATGCTAGACTGCATTGAACGTGACCCACGCATTGTGCGCATTCTGGACAACACCAATTACTGGGTTTACACCCTTCTGGATCCACGGTACAAACACAATGTTCCAAAACTGCTTGAAGAAAGAGTCAGACAGGTCAAAATGGAAGAATACCAGCAGGCCCTTGTGGAGACTTTAGAGAGGAGATTGACATCCTCCCCCTCCTCTAGCCAGTTGTACGCAGACAGACTGACTTCCGCAAACCCAGGACGACCAGGAGGGCAGCAAACAACGCAAGCCGCAGCTAGTACCCAAAAGGGAATGGTATCGGCAGTGTCCTTGGAGTGGGAAAATTTTCTGACACCCATGCAGCCGCAGCCCACTGAACAGCAAGCGTGCAGATCCACCTCCAACACCGATCGCCTGGAGAAGATGGTCAAGGACTACATGTCAGATGGCGTAGCTGTGTCGAACCATCCATCTGCACCCTTCAACTATTGGGTATCGAAGCTAGACACCTGGCACGAACTGGCAATGTACGCAATAGAGGTGCTGGCTTGCCCGGCAGCCAGCGTTATGTCGGAACGCTGTTTCAGTGCTGCCGGAGGCATCGTCACAGATCGGCGTATCCGCCTCTCTACAGAAAATGCAGACCGTCTGACTCAAATTAAAATGAATCAATCCTGGATTGGAAATGACTACGCAACACTCCAGGACCCCAACCAAGTAACATGACCAATGAACATCTGGGATGGTGTTGCGTTTCCGGGCCCTGTTTATTGAACCTCTCATCTGTATTACATTTATGACTGCATGGCGGCAAAAAGCATTGCTGCTATATCCGCACGCTTTTTGTCCACATGCAAGGCCTGGGTTGTTGTGTCTCACAAAGCGTGGCCTTCTCCTCCTGCGCCTGCTCCTGTTCCATCACGTCTGCTGCTGCTGGGTTAGCGTTGCCGCGTGGTCCCTGTTTATTGAACCACTTATCTTTATTACATTTATGACTGCATGGCGGTACAAAGCATGCTATCCGCACGCTTCTTGCCCTCATGCAAGGCCTGGGTTGTTGTGTCTCACAAAGCGTGGCCTTCTCCTCCTGCGCCTGCTCCTGTTCCATCACGTCTGCTGCTGCTGGGTTAGCGTTGCCGCGTGGTCCCTGTTTATTGAACCACTTATCTTTATTACATTTATGACTGCATGGCGGTACAAAGCATGCTATCCGCACGCTTCTTGCCCTCATGCAAGGCCTGGGTTGTTGTGTCTCACAAAGCGTGGCCTTCTCCTCCTGCGCCTCCTCCTGTTCCATCACGTCTGCTGCTGCTGGGTTAGCGTTGCCGCGTGGTCCCTGTTTATTGAACCACTTATCTTTATTACATTTATGACTGCATGGCGGTACAAAGCATGCTATCCGCACGCTTCTTGCCCTCATGCAAGGCCTGGGTTGTTGTGTCTCACAAAGCGTGGCCTTCTCCTCCTGCGCCTGCTCCTGTTCCATCACGTCTGCTGCTGCTGGGTTAGCGTTGCCGCGTGGTCCCTGTTTATTGAACCACTTATCTTTATTACATTTATGACTGCATGGCGGTACAAAGCATGCTATCCGCACGCTTCTTGCCCTCATGCAAGGCCTGGGTTGTTGTGTCTCACAAAGCGTGGCCTTCTCCTCCTGCGCCTCCTCCTGTTCCATCACGTCTGCTGCTGCTGGGTTAGCGTTGCCGCGTGGTCCCTGTTTATTGAACCACTTATCTTTATTACATTTATGACTGCATGGCGGTACAAAGCATGCTATCCGCACGCTTCTTGCCCTCATGCAAGGCCTGGGTTGTTGTGTCTCACAAAGCGTGGCCTTCTCCTCCTGCGCCTGCTCCTGTTCCATCACGTCTGCTGCTGCTGGGTTAGCGTTGCCGCGTGGTCCCTGTTTATTGAACCACTTATCTTTATTACATTTATGACTGCATGGCGGTACAAAGCATGCTATCCGCACGCTTCTTGCCCTCATGCAAGGCCTGGGTTGTTGTGTCTCACAAAGCGTGGCCTTCTCCTCCTGCGCCTCCTCCTGTTCCATCACGTCTGCTGCTGCTGGGTTAGCGTTGCCGCGTGGTCCCTGTTTATTGAACCACTTATCTTTATTACATTTATGACTGCATGGCGGTACAAAGCATGCTATCCGCACGCTTCTTGCCCTCATGCAAGGCCTGGGTTGTTGTGTCTCACAAAGCGTGGCCTTCTCCTCCTGCGCCTGCTCCTGTTCCATCACGTCTGCTGCTGCTGGGTTAGCGTTACCGGTCCCTTTTCCTGGAACCTCTTATATGTATTACATTTATGACTGCATGCCGACAAAAAACATGTTACCTGTGCAAAGAAAACAGACATTTCCCGCATTTAAAAGACAGTTTTCCCTTTGAAACTTTAAAATCGATTTTCTCAAAAACTATAAGCTCTTTTTGCTAATTTTTTTTTCCTCTTGTACCCACTCCCAAGGTGCACATACCCTGTAAATTTGGGGTATGTAGCATGCAAGGAGGCTTTACAAACCACAAAAGTTCGGGTCCCCATTGACTTCCATTATGTTCGGAGTTCGGGTCGAACACCCGAACATCGCGGCCATGTTCGGCCTGTTCGGCCCGAACCCGAACATCTAGATGTTCGCCCAACACTAGTAGCGAGCCGAGGGCTCGCTACATGATAGCCGCTGCTCAGCGGCATCCCCCCAGCCCCGCCGATCGCCTCCGGCGATAGGCGATCAGGAAATCCCGTTCAAAGAACGGGATTTCCTGGAGGGCTTCCCCCGTCGCCATGGCGACGGGGCGGAATGACGTCACCGACGTCAGCGACGTCGGGACGTCATTGGGAGACCCGATCCACCCCTCGGCGCTGCCTGGCACTGATTGGCCAGGCAGCGCTCGGGGTCTGGGGGGGGGGGGCCGCGCGCCGCACCGGATAGCGGCGATCGGGCGCGCGGCGGCGGCGATCGGGGTGCTGGCGCAGCTAGCAAAGTGCTAGCTGCGTCCAGCAAAAAAAAAATTAAGTAAATCGGCCCAGCAGGGCCTGAGCGGCACCCTCCGGCGGCTTACCCCGTGTCACACACGGGGTTACCGCTAAGGAGGTTAATTGCCTCAAAGTCTGCTTCTTCCTCCTGGGAGAGACTCACAAATGCCTCCAGGGCCTTGCCTCTCAGCCCTCTTGTAAGATATCTTGCCCACTGCTCACGGGGCACCCCATACTGACGACAAGTCCTTTCAAACCCCTGTAGGAAAGTGTCTATGTCAGAGTCCTTGTCCATAGCAGGGAACTTATCCAGGGGGGTTCTGTGGACTCGCTCACCTTCGCGTTCTGTGGGTCCAGCAGACCAGTTCTGCTGCTGAAGTTTAGCCAGCTCCAGCTGGTGCTGATGCTCAGCACTTTCCCTCTTGGCTGGTGTCGCTGTGCAGCTTGTTTCCTCTCGGCCTGGTGTCGCTGTGCAGCTTGTTCCCCCTCGGCCTGGAGTATTTCACTCTTGGCCTGGTGTCGCCGTTCAGCTCTTCCCTCCTCTGCCTGTCGGTGCAGTAGGATCAGCTTTAGGCACAGTTCGGGATCAGCCGAGTTCAGTAGCTGTAGATCAGCTTTCAGGGATGGCATCTCCCTGTTCCATGGATCATCCAGGACATCGCTTCCACTCGCATTCTGTGGCAGGAGTGATTCCTCCTCTGGCGTGTCGTAAGCTTCATCTGCTGGCGTTGGAGCACAGGCTTGCTCTGCCTCTTCATACTCCTCGAGGGCGCAAACTAACTGCTCCTTAGTCTGGCTGCTCGCCGTCTCTATGCCTCTGTGCTCACTAGGGTGGCCACTTGCAGAACCCCAAAAAGGAGGACATCACACCCTGAAAAGAGGACATCGTACTGAGCGTGCCAAAAGTGGGTGTGGTCAAGAATAACGTGGGCGTGGTCATGGGTGGGGCCAAATATACATGACCTTAGCAGTGGTGTAAATTGTCTGCCGGGGAAGTTTGAGCTCTGCCGTAGTGTAGCCCCCAAAAATAGATGTAATCTGACAGCATTTCACCAAAAATACACGTAATCTGGTAGAAGTTCCTCCAAAATACAAATAATATGGCAAGTGGTTCCCCCAAAATAGACAATGTGGCAGCAGCAGTTCCCCCCAACATACACATAATCTGGAACCAGTTCCCCAAAATACGCGAAACCTGGCAGCGGATCACCCAAAATACACATAACACCCAAAATACATGTAATCTGGCAGCAGTGGTCCCCCAAACATACACAATCTGGCAGCAGTTCCCCAAAATACGCAAAATCTAGCAGCAGCCGTGCCCCTAACATACATAATATGGCAGCGGTTCCCCATAAATACAGATAATCTGACAGCAGTTACCCCAAAATAGGTACCCCCAGCATAGGTAGCCAGGTCTATAGGTGTCCCCAGTATAAGTAGTCATGAGTATAGTTGTCCCCAGAATAGGTAGCCAGGTGTATAATGTCCCCAGAATAGGTAGCCAGGTCTTTGGGTGTCCCCAGAGTAGTTAGCCAGGTCTATAGACGTCTCCGGTACAGATGGCCAGGTTTTTAGGTGTCCCCAGAATAGTTAGGCAGGTCTATAGGTGTCCCCAGTATATGTAGCCAGGTCTTTAGGTTCCCCCAGAATAGTTAGCCAAGTGTATAGGTGTCTCCAGTACAGATAGCCAGGTGTATAGTGTCCCCAGTATACATAGCTAGGTCTATAGGTGTCCCCAGTATATTTAGCCAGGGCTATGGGTGTCCCAAGTATATGTAGCCAGGTCTATAGGTGTCCCCAGAATAGTTAGCCAGGTGTCCCCCAGCAGGTGAGGCTAGCTCAGTGAAGGGAGAGCGGTAGGTACAGCAGTATGAAAGGGAGGACATCTCCCCCCCCCCTTTCCTCACCTTTGGGCTCCCCCTTCCTCGCTCTCCCTTCTAGAACTAAAGTTTTGGAGTGGCTGGCAGCGGGTGGGACTTACCTGCCTCCTTCCACGGTTCCTGTCTCATCCACTGAACTGATTAGGCTCAGTGGATGAGTCGGATCATTACACTCACAGGAAAGAACAGGCTCAAATAACTCATGAACCGGACGTCACTATGCAGCGCTTGTAGTGAGGCAGAGGTAAGTCCCGCCCGCTGCCAGTCACCCCAAAACTTTAGTTCTAGAGGGGAGAGCGAGGAAGGGGGAGCCCAAAGGTGAGGAAAGGGGGGGGGGGTGTCCCCCCTTTCCCACTGTGCCCATAGTTCCCTCTTCTCTGCGCTCTCTCCCTCCACACAGCCCAAAAAGGAGGACATCTGGCTGTCCTTCCTTGCCTTGCACCGGACGGAGGACAAGCAGTCCAAAAACCGGACTGTCCGGCCTAAATCCGGACGGATGGCCACCCTAGTGCTAACCCAGGTTGAGTAGCATCTCTTTGCTTTGTCTTGCATAGCTGGTTGCTTTTTGAGCCATTGTAATGCCAAATAAAAAGACAAAAGGGGGAAGGGAAGCAAAAATGCCAAGTGTGTACCTTTGTGAAAAAATATATAGATTCTGCACTGAGAAGACTTCTGTATGCTAGTCGCTTCTAGCAAGCTTCCAATCTTTAGTACTCAGAATAGCGAGCTAAACTGTGTACTAATGTACTAAACGATCCCACCACTGCCAGCCAATTATGTCAGGAACTGGGCCCACGGCAAGCCTGCAGATACGGTTCCTGACTGCGGGTTTGACCAGATCGAGAGGGGAAGCAGCCTTAGTCGAGCTAACACAACGCTGTGACCCCTCAGAACACTTCTGTGAAGATCCGCTAGGCTGCCTGCGCAGGCAGGCAGCCTTTTGACCACTGTTCAGGTCTGCATTCTGCAGGTCTCTGGAAGAGAGAACTTCAGTCAGTATTGCAGCTTGCTGCTGAGGAATTTGGATACTCCCGTTATGCAAATCCCCTACCTGCCTCCTTTGATGACTGGCAGTATAAAGAGCTATGTTTCCCAGAGTCCTTTGCTGGTCATATGGTTCCTTCCTGTGAAACACTCCTGGAGGAGTGTCAGCCTTACTCTTTGTTTGAAGATTAGCTTAGAGTAATTCCTGGATCTGCGCTGGGCAGGTTTCCCTAGTGCAGTTAGGATTGCTTATCTGTTTTGTTTGTCTGCTGCGATTGTCCTGTCCCAGCGGTGGTCGACAGGAAATCGTTCTGATCTCTGTTCTTGGAGTATAGCTGGTGCAGCGGTTGCTACCAGCTATCTCTTCTGATCTGTCTCCCTAGATCGCACTAGCCTCCTTTCGCTAGTGCTGTGTATCCCTCTGTTCTGCCTCCCTGGATCGCACTAGCCTCCTTTCGCTAGTGCTGTGGATCCTTCTGTTCTGCCTCCCTGGATCGCACTAGCCTCTTTCGCTAGTGCTGTGGATCCTGTCTCTCGCTTGTTCCTGTTTTCGTGTGTCTGTCTTGTCTGCTACGAACACTTGCTGGAGGCTCGGTGAGGTAACCGTTAAGCAAGCGTTCGCGTCCTCTGTTTTACGTTTGTCTGTCGGTGGGTAGTTAGGCGTGCTTTTCCCTCTTGTGCTTATCACGTGGGGACCGCGCATGAATGCGTGCACTGTTGCGAATGAGTGCGGTGTTCGCATTCAGTTAGCGTTTGTTATTTTCCTTATCTTTCTCATTGTATGATTTACTGTGCCTTTGCTACTCTCGTGCTCTGCCTTGCTGTAGCCTTGTGTCACGTCTGGCGATCGCACCTCTCGCGATCGCGTTCCTATTTCATATCCGCTGTTGTGTGTGCACTGTCGCGGGTTGGCGACTAGTTTGGTGCACACACATACAATCTGCCCCTGTACTCATTCTCAATCGCCTCTCTTGCGATTGCGTTTCTGCCCTTCGTGCAATTCCTGTCTGGCGTGTGTGGCAAGGCAGAGGAGCTGTTCCTCTGCACTCCACAGCTCCATCTGTCGACAGGAATTTCCCTCTACAGGTGCATTGCACCTTTTGCTGGGTTCCCGCAAATTATATGCTTGTGGAGGATTTCCGCGGTGTCAGCGCACGTCTTGTGCGCTGATCACGGAGAGAATCCTACAATCGTTACAACTTCTCACTGCCACCACTAGCTGTTGCTAGACACTTCCACTCTGCTGTCAAGTGATCTGCACGCAATCCGCGTTTCCGTATTCGGGTCAGCTTTTCGCTTTAGGCCGAATACGGGAACACTGTGCACACACACACACACAGTACAATCGTACAGTAGCACGGCACAATCAGGCATGGAACTTGTAATACATCAATGAAGGAAGAAAGGAGGGGAAGAGTCGGCACTACATAGAATACATTCCGCTGGTAGGAAGGGTCTGTGAAGTCAAGGCAGGTGTGACCCCATTGGTCTAGGCAGTGTGCTCTGACTGAATTGTACAGGAATCTATTGAGAAAAGAAGATGCAGAGTCGGCACTACTGCTCCTAGTACATTTATTGCCAATAGGTGTACATCAAATCACGTGCAGGGTGAATGGGTAAAACATACCGTGCATTAGAGGCTGAAAGTGGAGAGCTGATGGTGGGCGCTAGGTGCAGGAATAGCCTGACGGCCGTTTCGCGCTATCCAAGCGCTTCTACGGAGGCTGTGTAACTTGGGCTGGCTGACCGGCTAGAAATATCCTCTGCTCGGGCGTTCGGCGCACTTCCGCCTACTGGTACCGCCCCTATTCTTCCCCTGTAGCCAATCACGCAATGGAGCGCATCTGCGCTTCATACATGACTTCCGTGCAGAAGAAGAACTCAACTACAGGTGCTGCGATGTGCCACACTACATTAGACGGGCAACTGAGCTATTGCTCTGCAAAGTACCTGTAGAAGATTTGGCGCCATCATGTGGCCATAGACCAGACTGCATGAACTAAACCTAAAAATATATAAATATAGAAAAAGTGTATAAAATATGTGTACGCTGTGAATACATGATTCAGACTGGTTGTAACCAGATAAAGTGCAAACTGGAGTGACTCCTAAAGTGTACTGGTGCTAGAAAAATTAGTGCAGGTTATGAGGTGACTATAAAACCTATGAAACGGGGTGTATGGCAGTATGGTGCCTACATGGTGCATTAAAATGCTCAAACTTGAGCAGGCTAAAAAAAGGGGGAGAGGAAGGCTGAGTGATGGAGGTAGAAAGTTATAAAAAGCACTGTCTCCAGTGCTCTGGACTTAAAGTTTGACATATAATTCAAGTAGAACACACACTTAGTCAATTAGGGGAACAAGGTGGTTGTAAACAGCTCTCCAATATTGTTTGATATATCATCCTAATAAACATTTTTAAGGGTCTAAAAAACATGAAAAATCGACGTAGTCATTAAGACCTAAAGGGCCCATAGCTTCAGTCCTGATAATTAACAGTATTTCTTCCCTTTTGAGCTTTTTTTCCCGATCTCCTCCTCTTCTCAATGGAGGGACATGGATAATGCCTGCAACAGTTAATACTGCGGGGTTACTGTTATGTACTTCTCTAACATGTTCAATCAATCTGGGTGAACCATGGCCTGATTTGATGGAATTAAAATGTTCTCTAAAACGTCTATTAATTGATCTTGTGGTTTCTCCCACATAGAAGCGACCGCAGGGACACCATATAGCGTAAACGACGTACTCTGTCTGACACGTGAAAAACGCATTAACTTTACGTCGTAGGGGCCCTAACTGGTAGCTTTTTCCAATTTTAATATGGTTGCACGATACGCAATGGCCGCATTTATGGTTCCCATGGGATTTAAATTTCTCCAGCCAGCTGCCTCTATGCGGGGTAATAAACTCACTTCTGCTGACCTTTGATCCTATTGTGGGGGCACGTCTAAAGGAGAATAGGGGTCCTTCAACCACCAAAGGTTTCAAGACAGGGTCTCTTAGCAAAATGTCCCAATTTTTAACCATGATGGATTTGATTTGGTTTGACATTGCTGTATAATCAAACGACATTGGTGTCTTCTTCACAGTTGCAGATACGTCTTTCTTCTTTTTACTCATTAAAGTTGTTCTTTCTTTAGAGTTGGCTTTTCTAAAGGCCTGTTTTTGTTCAGCTTGGTACCCTCTTGCTAAAAGTCTCTTGCCCAAATCCTCCGACTGCCGGCGAAAATCTTCGTCGAGCGCGTTATTGCGACGTAGTCGGAGGAACTGGGCGTAAGGGAGTGTGCGAGTTACATGTTCTGGGTGGAAGCTATTTTTGTGGAGTAGGGCATTTGATGCCGTTTCTTTACGGAATCCTATTGGTACTAGCTTGCCCTCCTTGATTATTAGCTCTAGATCAAGAAAGGCTACCCTCTCCTGTGTTGTGCTCGCTGTAAAGGCCATATTGGCTTCATTAGCATTAATATAATGCACAAACTCATCAAAGGTGGCACGAGTCCCAGACCAAAACACCAACACATCGTCCACGTACCTGGACCACGCCCTGAGTTGACCTCTGAAGGGGTTACGAGGGGAATGTATATACTCCTCCTCCCACCATGCGAGAAAAAGATTCGCATAAGTACAGGAGACAGATGTTCCCATAGCAGTTCCCGAGGTCTGCCAGTACCATTGTTCGTCAAAAATGAACGAATTGTGTGTTAACACAAACCGGAGACATTCACAAACGAAGTCTTTAAATTGATCGTCTTTGTCTGTGTAATCCAGAAACTTCCTAACTGCTGCGATGCCCAGGTTGTGTGGAATTCTGCTATAAAGGCTTTCCACATCTATAGTAGCCAAGAGGTCGCCTTCGTGCCAAGGATAGTCCTCCACTCCCCTTAGGACGTCAGTGGTGTCTACCAAGTGGGAGGGAATTAAATCGAGTAGTGGCCTCAGGACGTGGTCCAGATACCTGGACAACCTCTCTGTGACCGAACCCATCCCAGAAACGATGGGCCGGCCAGGGGGATTGGTCTGGGACTTGTGCACCTTCGGTATGTGATACCATATGGGCTTAATGGGATGACTAGGCAAAAGATCATTGGCTAACTTCGGTGTAATGATACCCTGCTCAGCCCCTCTACGTAACAAGGTTCTTAGGAGATTTTGATATCGGATGGTGGGATCCCCAGGAAGGCGTTGGTATATCGTGGTATCTTGTAGCTGCCTCATTGCCTCATTTCTATATTGCTCTGTTGATGATATCACGATAGCTCCTCCTTTGTCTGCCCGACGTATTTGCAGGTCAGGGCGATTCTGCAACCACTTCAGGGCCCGTATTTCTTTAGTAGAAAGGTTATTATCTGCCTTGGGGTAGATTTGTGCCTTCATCTCCCTCTCTACTACTTTTTGATAAATATCGAGACTAGAACCTGGCTGTACATGAAAAGGGACAACTGATCTGCAGGGCCTAAAATACTTTTGCGTGCTTTTTAATCCTTCATCCGCTTGTGACTCCAATTCTTTTAGGATATCCAAATTTTGCTGGTCTTGGTCAGACCATTCGATCTCAGGACTAAAGCCCAATGGACCCACTTTGGCATCACCCCAGCACATAGCTTTAGGTTGGTTAACTGGAAATTCTTTTTTAAGGAACTGTAGCTTGATATTAAGGCGTCTGATATTTTTGTAAAGGTCAACTTTAAACTTAGCGTAATCAAAGTCGGTGGCAAGACTGTAATTAAGGCCTTTCTGCAAAAGATCTTTTACTCCATCAGGAAGTGACACGTCAGTGAGATTCAAGATTTCCAAAGTCTCGCTGTTAATTGA
The DNA here is from genome assembly GCF_040937935.1 of Hyperolius riggenbachi. Lineage (NCBI taxonomy): Eukaryota > Metazoa > Chordata > Amphibia > Anura > Hyperoliidae > Hyperolius > Hyperolius riggenbachi. The sequence continues at coordinate 224,845,658 of NC_090655.1, forward strand.
TGTGGGAAGGTTCAGTTCCTTCTCCGTTTCGGATTCTTGGGATGTTTCCTGTCCTCCCACTGTAAGTGACGTCCTTTTCTTTTTTGTCTTATGCTTCCCTCTTCCCCTCCTTGTGCTCCGCCTAAAGGGTGAGGTCGCTGGTCAGACCCTGGTTTCCCAGAAGGGTTGTCAGAAGGATTATTCACGTTTCTTTTCTCCTCGTCACTGGAATCTGTGTCTGTTGTCCAGTGTCCCTTCCCCTTCCTTGGGATTCTTGGTTTACCAACTTGTTGCCAGGAGAAATATCTCTTTTGACGATAATCGTCTCTATCTCTCTGGAATTTTCGTAATTTTCGCTCTTTAATGGTGTCTTGTACCACAGTCAGTTTGCGATCAATCTTTTTCAGAGTCTTAGTATATCGAGTGCGTTCCACCAGTTCCTGGTATCGATGCTTAGTGTTCTCAATCTCTTTGAGTGTCTTTGTATGTTCCTGTATTGTGCGTTCTAGAACGATATCCTGTAGCTTAACTGCTAACTCCAGGAAGGCTGTTTTCCACTTGCCAACAAACTCCTCGTCATCCTGCGACCTCACCCTTTAGGCGGAGCACAAGGAGGGGAAGAGGGAAGCATAAGACAAAAAAGAAAAGGACGTCACTTACAGTGGGAGGACAGGAAACATCCCAAGAATCCGAAACGGAGAAGGAACTGAACCTTCCCACATCAATTAACAGCGAGACTTTGGAAATCTTGAATCTCACTGACGTGTCACTTCCTGATGGAGTAAAAGATCTTTTGCAGAAAGGCCTTAATTACAGTCTTGCCACCGACTTTGATTACGCTAAGTTTAAAGTTGACCTTTACAAAAATATCAGACGCCTTAATATCAAGCTACAGTTCCTTAAAAAAGAATTTCCAGTTAACCAACCTAAAGCTATGTGCTGGGGTGATGCCAAAGTGGGTCCATTGGGCTTTAGTCCTGAGATCGAATGGTCTGACCAAGACCAGCAAAATTTGGATATCCTAAAAGAATTGGAGTCACAAGCGGATGAAGGATTAAAAAGCACGCAAAAGTATTTTAGGCCCTGCAGATCAGTTGTCCCTTTTCATGTACAGCCAGGTTCTAGTCTCGATATTTATCAAAAAGTAGTAGAGAGGGAGATGAAGGCACAAATCTACCCCAAGGCAGATAATAACCTTTCTACTAAAGAAATACGGGCCCTGAAGTGGTTGCAGAATCGCCCTGACCTGCAAATACGTCGGGCAGACAAAGGAGGAGCTATCGTGATATCATCAACAGAGCAATATAGAAATGAGGCAATGAGGCAGCTACAAGATACCACGATATACCAACGCCTTCCTGGGGATCCCACCATCCGATATCAAAATCTCCTAAGAACCTTGTTACGTAGAGGGGCTGAGCAGGGTATCATTACACCAAAGTTAGCCAATGATCTTTTGCCTAGTCATCCCATTAAGCCCATATGGTATCACATACCGAAGGTGCACAAGTCCCAGACCAATCCCCCTGGCCGGCCCATCGTTTCTGGGATGGGTTCGGTCACAGAGAGGTTGTCCAGGTATCTGGACCACGTCCTGAGGCCACTACTCGATTTAATTCCCTCCCACTTGGTAGACACCACTGACGTCCTAAGGGGAGTGGAGGACTATCCTTGGCACGAAGGCGACTTCTTGGCTACTATAGATGTGGAAAGCCTTTATAGCAGAATTCCACACAACCTGGGCATCGCAGCAGTTAGGAAGTTTCTGGATTACACAGACAAAGACGATCAATTTAAAGACTTCGTTTGTGAATGTCTCCGGTTTGTGTTAACACACAATTCATTCATTTTTGACGAACAATGGTACTGGCAGACCTCGGGAACTGCTATGGGAACATCTGTCTCCTGTACTTATGCGAATCTTTTTCTCGCATGGTGGGAGGAGGAGTATATACATTCCCCTCGTAACCCCTTCAGAGGTCAACTCGGGGCGTGGTCCAGGTACGTGGACGATGTGTTGGTGTTTTGGTCTGGGACTCGTGCCACCTTTGATGAGTTTGTGCATTATATTAATGCTAATGAAGCCAATATGGCCTTTACAGCGAGCACAACACAGGAGAGGGTAGCCTTTCTTGATCTAGAGCTAATAATCAAGGAGGGCAAGCTAGTACCAATAGGATTCCGTAAAGAAACGGCATCAAATGCCCTACTCCACAAAAATAGCTTCCACCCAGAACATGTAACTCGCACACTCCCTTACGCCCAGTTCCTCCGACTACGTCGCAATAACGCGCTCGACGAAGATTTTCGCCAGCAGTCGGAGGATTTGGGCAAGAGACTTTTAGCAAGAGGGTACCAAGCTGAACAAATACAACAGGCCTTTAGAAAAGCCAACTCTAAAGAAAGAACAACTTTAACCACTTCAGCTCCACAGGGTTTTTTGCTTAAAATCCAGAGCAATTTTCACATTTCAGCGCTCCTCCCATTCATTCACCAATAACTTTATTGCTACTCATCAGATGTAAATGATCTATATCTTGTTTTTTTTGCCACAAATTATGCTTTGTGAGGGTGATATTTGTTTTTAGTAATTATGCTATTATCTGTGCATTTTAAAGGGAAAAATGAGAAAAAAAAAGAAAAAATACACTATTTCTCCATTTCCATGCACTATAGTTTTCAAATAAACAATGTTACCATAGGTAAAACCCACACATTGTATTAGCTAATTTGTCCTGGTTATCTCAACATTTAAATAATGTTCCTAGTACAATGTATGGCGATAATATATTAGTTTCTGGTTTGTGTTTTTTGTTTTCTCATTGTACTCTATCAGTAATTAAAAAGCCCTTATCTTCATGATTAACAGTAATACACTCTCATGGCATACATATTTTAAAAGCTAAGTCCCTAGGGTAACTATGTATTCTCTTTTCAATGCTGTCACTTTTGTTTTTTTTTACTAGTATTTATTTAGGGGTATAGAGTACATGTAAATAACAGTTTTATTGCTTTTGATTCAGTTTTCCGGTAAAAAAAATCACATGACTTATCCCTCAGTTGTCAAACACCACAAAATCTATTCTCTCACTTGTCACGGTTAAAATGATACCCTATATACATAATCAGATAGCTTATTGGGCATACAGCACACTGTTTACCACAAGTACGCCTATCTACTCCCCTGAGATTCAAGTAAAGTTTTGTGGGGAGTAGATAAGCGTAGCAAGGGAGGTAAAGTGGTTAATGAGTAAAAAGAAGAAAGACGTATCTGCAACTGTGAAGAAGACACCAATGTCGTTTGATTATACAGCAATGTCAAACCAAATCAAATCCATCATGGTTAAAAATTGGGACATTTTGCTAAGAGACCCTGTCTTGAAACCTTTGGTGGTTGAAGGACCCCTATTCTCCTTTAGACGTGCCCCCACAATAGGATCAAAGGTCAGCAGAAGTGAGTTTATTACCCCGCATAGAGGCAGCTGGCTGGAGAAATTTAAATCCCATGGGAACCATAAATGCGGCCATTGCGTATCGTGCAACCATATTAAAATTGGAAAAAGCTACCAGTTAGGGCCCCTACGACGTAAAGTTAATGCGTTTTTCACGTGTCAGACAGAGTACGTCGTTTACGCTATATGGTGTCCCTGCGGTCGCTTCTATGTGGGAGAAACCACAAGATCAATTAATAGACGTTTTAGAGAACATTTTAATTCCATCAAATCAGGCCATGGTTCACCCAGATTGATTGAACATGTTAGAGAAGTACATAACAGTAACCCCGCAGTATTAACTGTTGCAGGCATTATCCATGTCCCTCCATTGAGAAGAGGAGGAGATCAGGAAAAAAAGCTCAAAAGGGAAGAAATACTGTTAATTATCAGGACTGAAGCTATGGGCCCTTTAGGTCTTAATGACTACGTCGATTTTTCATGTTTTTTAGACCCTTAAAAATGTTTATTAGGATGATATATCAAACAATATTGGAGAGCTGTTTACAACCACCTTGTTCCCCTAATTGACTAAGTGTGTGTTCTACTTGAATTATATGTCAAACTTTAAGTCCAGAGCACTGGAGACAGTGCTTTTTATAACTTTCTACCTCCATCACTCAGCCTTCCTCTCCCCCTTTTTTTAGCCTGCTCAAGTTTGAGCATTTTAATGCACCATGTAGGCACCATACTGCCATACACCCCGTTTCATAGGTTTTATAGTCACCTCATAACCTGCACTAATTTTTCTAGCACCAGTACACTTTAGGAGTCACTCCAGTTTGCACTTTATCTGGTTACAACCAGTCTGAATCATGTATTCACAGCGTACACATATTTTATACACTTTTTCTATATTTATATATTTTTAGGTTTAGTTCATGCAGTCTGGTCTATGGCCACATGATGGCGCCAAATCTTCTACAGGTACTTTGCAGAGCAATAGCTCAGTTGCCCGTCTAATGTAGTGTGGCACATCGCAGCACCTGTAGTTGAGTTCTTCTTCCGCACGGAAGTCATGTATGAAGTGCAGATGCGCTCCATTGCGTGATTGGCTACAGGGGAAGAATAGGGGCGGTACCAGTAGGCGGAAGTGCGCCGAACGCCCGAGCAGAGGATATTTCTAGCCGGTCAGCCAGCCCAAGTTACACAGCCTCCGTAGAAGCGCTTGGATAGCGCGAAACGGCCGTCAGGCTATTCCTGCACCTAGCGCCCACCATCAGCTCTCCACTTTCAGCCTCTAATGCACGGTATGTTTTACCCATTCACCCTGCACGTGATTTGATGTACACCTATTGGCAATAAATGTACTAGGAGCAGTAGTGCCGACTCTGCATCTTCTTTTCTCAATGGAACTTGTAATGCAAGTTACACTGCAGTCTCTCCTTCTAGGCTATGAGTGTTAGTTTAGTACAGCAGAAGTCAAACTTATTAAATAACCATTAAATATTACAGAAAAAGTGGAACAATGCAGAAAATAATATATACAAAAGATTTACAATAACAAAGTAAAAGTTACAAAGTAAAAGTTACAATGATACACACAAGACAGGTTGCAGAAATAAAAGGGAAATAAACGTTTACCAGCGTATAGATCTGGGCATTGTTGCGAGGGGCATGCGGTTCTGGTCCGACCAGATTAGTCCTATTGTTTGTTGCTAGCCCCAGTGAACTACGAGTTGTGACTATCCCAGGCCACTTATATAGTCCCAAGTGTGGCCCGGGGGCATTTAATGTTCAGTCCCAGAACTAATGCAATCTCCCAGATGTTCCAGCTGGTCATATCCTTTCTGTGATATGCAAACTTCAAAGCTTTCCTGTGTTAGTTTTTGATCTTTCAGAGATTTCAAAACACTTCACACACTTCCATAGCTCTAATTTCCACAGGTAAAAATTGTATCTTAACACATACATCAAAAGACTTAGTATGGCATCCTGGCTGTCTGTCAGATGTAAATTCCAAGGCTGTTCCTGTCCGACTTTGAACTTTGTATTTTGAGAACAACAAGTATCCTGTTTACACGTACAAACTTCAAAGCAATTCAAACACTTCCAGCCCAATATTCAGATCAACAGGTAGCCGATCACCTGTATATGCTTCAAAGCAACTGTCTGATTAAGTGTTTCCTAATTAGAAGCAGACAATGGTAGCTTCTCCTGCTGGACAATGAATGCAGAGTTAATTTACATTTACATAAGGAACTCCCATTAGCAGCCCGATATTCAATTACCCTGAAGCCAGCTGGCTTTGAGCAGACTTACATATATGACAGGCAGAAAAATGAAACATATGGCTTCCATGCGATACCATATGGCTGCTATGTTCTGCATATTACCGTACATATCATCATCACCCCAATATATCATCACACTTACCTCCTGTGTAGTCTACTACTCAATCTCTTTCTCCTCTCCTGCATCCCATTTGTCCACTGTGATCAATGAATTTCTCAGTCCTCCATTTAAAAAATGGCCATTACCCCCTAACAGCTTGCTGGTCAACACACTGCTAAACTGTAATATCACCACTTGAGCCATAGGGAACATGGACATTACCTTGCACATTCAGTTGTAACTGACTGCTGCTGATATATAACTGACAGCAACTGGTATATTTCAGTTCCGACAAAATATTGTCAGAACTGGAAGGAATCACTGTAAGAAGAAAATGGTGAGCTTCTGAGAGGAACTGATGGTGAGGTTAGTATGTAATCTTCATTTGCAGCTACGTCATGTGTTTATTTTAAATATTTTTATTCACTTCAGGTTCCCTTTAAGGCAGGGAACATACTTGACTGTTTTCATACGCGTTTAATACTTCCTTCACGGACAGCTGGGTACTGCTGTGGGCAGAGGAGAAGGAGGAGGGTGGCTGTGAAGGTGCAAGGGAGAAAGTGGATGAAGACGATGCACCTGAAGGAGGAAGAGGAGAAGGAGGGTGGCTTGTCTTTTGAGGGGTGCTGCTTTTCCTCAGGTGTTCTTGCCTTAGCTGTTTGTGCCTTCTCTCCAGGTGCCTTCGTAAGGCACTTGTCCCTACGTGAGAGTTGGCCTTTCCACGGCTCAATTTTTGCTGGCAGAGACAACAGATGGCTTTGCTCCGATCTGAGACACACACGTGAAAAAATTTCCAAACCGCTGAGCCCCCCTGGGGTGATGGCGCTACGGTGGCATCAGCAGCTGACGTTGAAGGGCATGTGTGCTGGCTGGCCATAGCTGGCGATACATGGCACCGGACACTGCCCCCAGCTGTTTCTGAGGACGAGCTCCCTCTGCTTCTATCATGGAGTCGTCTCCTCCTACTCCTCTCTGACTCCTCCTCTGAACTGTCCCCCTGGTCATCTCCTCTACCAGGAACATATGTGGTCTCCGTATAATCGTCACCATAATCCTCCTGGCCAGCTGCGCTTTCCTCAGACACCTTCTCAAGTGCACCAACTCCAGGTGGTCCACCATCATCCCCATCCACACACGTTACGTCCATATTATCGCCACCTAACTCAGACGTATGAGGTGGTGTACCAGCGCCTTCTTGTTGTTGTGGCAGTAGTGGCTGGGAATCAGTGATTTCACCACCACCACCAAATAACTCCTGCGAAGTGTCAAATGCAGCGGATGTGGTGCTTGTTGTAGCGCTGGTGGCTGCGGGAGATGAGGTGTTCTGTGTTAAATACTCAAGCACCTCCTCACGATTTTGGGAAGTGATGGCACGTGCCTTCTTCTGAGCACTGTATTTTGGGGCAGGTCTGCACAAAATCAGAGCAAAACCACCTCGCACAGACCTGCCGGTGCCTGGTGGCCTTCCTCTGGGTCTGCCTCTACCTCTTCCTCTACCTGGTTTGTCCATTTTGTCCATCTCAGGGGGATGCTAGCTATATGCAGTGAGGTGGGTTCTCACTCAACACAACCGGTAGTTAGATGCAGTGAGGTGGACAGGTGGGTTCTCACTCAACACAACAGGTATTTAAATGCAGTGAGCTGGGTTCACTCAACACAACGCTAGGTATATGCAGTGATGAGGTGGGTTAAGTATACACAACAGGTACTGGGTAGTTAGATGCAGTGAGCTGGGTTCACTGAACAGTGAAGGTACTTAAGATGCAGTGAGGTGGGTTCTCACTCAACACAACCGGTAGTTAGATGCAGTGAGGTGGCCAGGTGGGTTCTCACTCAACACAACAGGTATTTAGATGCAGTGAGCTGGGTTCACTCAACTCAACGCTAGGTATATGCAGTGATGAGGTGAGTTAAGTATACACAACAGGTACTGGGTAGTTAGATGCAGTGAGCTGGGTTCACTGAACAGTGAAGGTACTTAAGATGCAGTGAGGTGGGTTCTCACTCAACACAACCGGTAGTTAGATGCAGTGAGGTGGCCAGGTGGGTTCTCACTCAACACAACAGGTATTTAGATGCAGTGAGCTGGGTTCACTCAGCACAACGCTAGGTATATGCAGTGATGAGGTGGGTTAAGTATACACAACAGGTACTGGGGTATATGCAGTACTGGGTAGTACAATGTGCAGCTCCCTGTCACACACACAGGTAGTCACTGAATGTGCTGAGCTGCTGGCAGTGGCACACACACTATCAATTAGCAATGCTGTGCATGCAACAAAAGTGTCAGTTTGACACACAGAAAAAAAAAAAGTACAGGATGAGCTCTGACAAGAGCTATTAAGGGGGGGCTATAAAAGCAATAACAATCAGCCAGGAGCAAGCTAAGCAGCCAAGAACCTAACTAATCTGTCCCTAGAAGAACAAGTCTGCAGCAGCTCTCCCTAGTCTGTCTAATAGCAGGCAGACGAGTGACTGTAATGGCCACCGGAGGCTGCCTTATATAAGGGGGGGGGGGGCTCCAGGGCTTAGTGTAGCCTGAATGGCTACAATGTGCCTGCTGACTGTGATGCAGAGGGTCAAAGTTGACCCTCATAGTGCATTATGGGGCGAATCGAACTTCCGCAAAAGTTCTCCTGGTGCAGGCGAACGTGAACCCCCGAAGTTCGCCTGGAACCGTTCGCCAGCGAACCGTTCGCTACATCTCTAACCACAAACAGGGCAGATCTCGTGCTCCTCTTAGGGCTGTTGTTTCCACACCCTCAGTCATGGCCAGTACTGACGAGCCTATGCAAATAGGGAATTCCAAATTGTCAGAGTCAGAAAAGACTAGGAGGAGAAAAGAGGGTCTTTGTCTGTACTGTGGTGAGAAAGGTCATCTGGTGCAAAACTGTAGCAAGAAGTCGGAAAACTTCTCCGCCTAGGTGTAGTAGGAGGTACTACCCTGGGCGAACCTGTTTTACCTCCAAAAAATTCTATTCTATTCTATTGTTGCCCAGTTCGGTTTCATGGGGAAACCAAGTTCACGCCACCCAGGCTTTTATTGATTCAGGTTCAGCAGCAAACTTCATTGACTCAGATCTAGCCTTAAAATGGAATATTGTAATGAACACTGGAGAGGCAGCTGCGGTGAACAGCGCTACCTCCGCAACTGCCTCCGTCTCCCTGCCTGGTAGTCTACCCGCGTCTCGGGCATCTAGCACGCCGAGGACGGGTTTGTCAGCAGCACATAAGGTCGCCTTGTCGCGTGCGCGCGCACAGACAAGACCTTTATGCGGGGAGGAGGCGCGTCAGCTGACTGGCCGGTCGGCTGACGTCAGAGGAGACACTCGCCGCTCCTCATTGGCTGAGAGGAGTAGGCGTGCCAGAGGGGTCTCCTCTGCTTCATAAGCAAAGCGGAATCACTCGCAACTTGTCTGCTGTTGCGAATACTTCGTGTTAGCGCTCAGACCTTTGATATCTATAATTATAGTTAATTGAATACGGTTTTATTATCTGTGTATGACTCTGGCTCGTTGTGACTACTCCTTTGCTTTACGCTTCTGTACTTCTGCCCATCTGATCTAGTTGCCGACTCTGCCTGTATATCGATCTGCCTCTGCCTCCTGATTCTGTACTTTATCTGTCTGTCTGTTGCCAACCCGATTAAACTGACCACTCTACTCTCACCAGAGGGCCCTGACTCTGGTGAGGGGCGCTGTACTGATAGGACCCACCAGCTCCTCTGGTGAGGTATTGTTAAACCTATCAGTAATACTGTTGCACCAAGCACTATACTTGCTAGTAGCTATCACATCAGTTGTTTGGTATACTTGTATTATTGGTGATTCTGCAGATCACCATATAATCAGGTATATATCTGTATTATAGGTGATACTGCAGATCACCTAATAATCAGAACTCTGTTTCTTGCTGACACAAATCGTTACAGAACAGCAGACCATAATGTCTATGGACGCACTGCATAGCCAGGTTGAGGCCTTGACCACAGCGATGAACAATTTAACCGTGTTGGTCAATACCCAACAGACTCAGATCACCCAGCTGTCTGGGGTTGTGCGGAACCTCCAGACTGCAACCGCACCAGTGCAGTCCCCTCCAGTTATAGAGCCTTGAATGCCTCTCCCTGAAAAGTTTTCAGTGCACAAATCTGATTTTCATAATTTCAGAAATCGCTGTCTTTCTTACTTTGAGATAAAACCTATTTCATCAGGGACAGAGAGTCAGAGGGTGACCTTCATTAAAACCCTATTATCAGGGGATTCACAGACATGGGTGTACAGTCTTCCTAGTGAGCATGAGGCATTATCATTAGTTCAAGAGTTTTTTAAGACCATGGCTATCATATACGATGAACCTGATATCGCAGTCACTGCTGAGAGGAAGCTTAAGACCCTCAGGCAGGGACGTAACATGGTGGAAACTTATGCCGCAGAATGTAGAAGGTGGGCTGTGTCGGCTAGATGGGGACAGTTTGCTTTATTAGATTGTTTCATAACGGGGTTATCTGACCCGGTCTCTGATATGTTGCTAGGTCATCCAGAGCCTAAGACAGTAGACGAAGCAATTGCATTGGCGGTAAAGATTGATCGCCGCATTCGTTATCAAAGGCAGACTCGTGGGAGATATTCTGTGAGGTCTGTTCCTAACGCCTCTCCTTCACCTTCTCCTCCTCTGGATGAACCGATGCAGATCGAACATTCTAAATTATCGGAGGTAGAGAAGAATCGAAGACGGTCAGAGAGGCTTTGTTTATACTGTGCAGAAAAGGGTCATGTAGTACAGAATTGCCCTAAGAAGTCGGGAAACTCTGCCGCCTAGGTGTAGTTAGAGGTACTACCCTAGGCAAGCCAGTGTTACCTCTAACTGACAATCGCTTGCTCCTCCCCTGTTCAATCACCTGGGAAGGTCAAGTTTTGTCCGCTCTGCAGCCAATTTTATTGACTATTATTTTGTTAAGAAATTGGGGATTCCCCTAATCCCTTTAGACAGACAGATTTTTGTTATAGCAGTGGATGACTCCCCTCTGCAGTGTAAACACTCCCCTTCTCAGAACCCCGTACTGTTGTGTAATGTGGGGGTATTGCATAGAGAAAAATTACAGTTTTTTGTGCTTCGAATGGCAACCTCCACTGTGATCCTTGGGATGCCACGGTTGCAAAAGCATTCTCCTCAGATTGACTGGAGTTCCGGCCAGTTGTTAAGCTGGTCGTCCTTTTGTCATCATCATTGTATGGAGAAAGTTGCTGTTTGCGTCACCAAGGTTCAGGTGGAGGGTGTACCTATGCAGTATGCAGAATGTGCTGATGTGTTTTGTCCCAAGTCGGCAGACAAACTCCCTCCACACCGAAGTTTTGATTGCCTCATTGAGTTAAGGCCAGGTTGTATGCCCCCTAGAGGTCATTTGTATAACCTTTCCAGTCCTGAAAAACTCGCCATGCAGGATTACATTAAGGAAAACCTGGCCAAAGGGTTTATACGTCCTTCTAAGTCTCCGGCCGGAGCAGGTTTCTTTTTTATCAAAAAAAAAAAGACGGTGGGTTTCGCCCCTGTATTGATTATCGGGGATTGAACAAAATTACCATAAAGAATCATTACCCACTCCCTCTAATTGACGATTTGTTATCTCAGGTGACTAATGCAAGTGTCTTCTCTAAACTCGATCTAAGAGGGGCATACAACCTGGTACGCATAAGGGAGGGTGACGAATGGAAGACAGCGTTTAACACACGGGCACTACGAGTACTTTGTCATGCCCTTCGGGTTGTGTAACGCTCCTGCTGTCTTTCAGGAGTTGATCAATGAGCTGTTCAGAGAAGTCCTGGGGAAGTTCGTTCTGGTATATCTGGATGATATACTGATTTTCTCATCCAGCCTGACAGAGCACAGGGAACATGTAAAGTTTGTCTTGAAGAAACTCAGGCAGAATTCCCTGTACACAAAGCTAGAAAAATGTCTCTTTGAGGTGTCTCAAGTTCCATTTTTGGGGTATATAATTTCTACCTCCGGGCTCTCCATGGACCCTGGAAAATACTCTGCCGTTCTGGAGTGTCCACAACCCTTGGGGTTGAAGGCACTCCAGAGATTTCTAGGCTTCGCCAACTATTATAGAAGATTTATTAAAGGATTCTCTTCTGTAGTGTCACCCCTCACTGAACTCACCAAAAAAGGGGCAGACACTTATAACTGGTCAGAAGAAGCACATTCTGCTTTTTCATCATTGAAGAAGCTTTTTTGCTCCGCTCCTATCTTGCGGCATGTGGATGTCACCTACCCCTTTATAGTGGAGGTGGATGCATCAGAGATTGGGGTTGAGGCTGTGCTGTCTCAGCACTCAGGCTTCCAGGGCAGATTGCATCCCTGTGCATTTTTCTCAAGTAAGTTCTCCCCCGCTGAGAGAAATCACAATATCGGTAACAGGGAGCTTCTGGCCATTAAACTCGCATTTGAGGAATGGCACCATTGGCTCAAGGGGGCAGAACATGTGATTACGGTCTACACTGACCATAAGAATTTGGAATACATCGAAGGGGCTAAGAGACTTAGTCCCCAACAGGCTCGCTGGTCTCTATTTTTTTCGAGATTCAGGTTTATCACTACCTACAAGCCAGGAAGTAAAAATGTCAAAGCAGATGCCTTGTCTAGATGTTTTGAGCCAGAGACAGTTCAGCCACCAACCCCTGAGAGCATTCTACCAGAGAAGGTGGTGTTGGCAGCCACTGAGACTTGGGAAGATTGGTCCATCACTCTAGCTCCCTATCAACAAGATGTTCCCAAGGGAAAACCTGATGGGGTTCTATTTGTACCACTTCCCTTTCACCTGCAGATCTTACAGTTATTTCATGCACATAAGAATGCAGGGCATCCCGGAGTTGCTCGAACGCAAGATTTGCTTTCCAGATGTGTTTGGTGGCCCTCATTGGCTCTAGATTGTAGGGAGTTTGTGAAGGATTGTTCTATTTGTGCTAGGAACAAACCATCCCGTCAGGCTCCTGTGGGCACTCTTCAATCATTGCCAGTGCCTAAGGAACCATGGACTCATTTATCTATGGACTTTGTGGGGGAACTCCCCAAGTCCGAGGGTAAAACGGTCATCTGGGTTGTAGTCAACAGGTTCAGCAAAATGGCTCATTTCATTCCTCTGAACGGACTCCCCTCTGCCCAAGAACTGGCTGATCTCTTCATTCAGCACATTTTCCGGTTGCATGGTATCCCAGAGAATGTGGTGTCAGATAGGGGAGTCCAATTCATGTCCAGATTCTGGAGAGCCTTTTGTCATCATCTCGGGATGGACCTCTCATTTTCATCTTGCTACCACCCACAAACTAATGGGCAAACTGAAAGGGTTAATCAGTCACTAGAGCAGTTCCTTAGGTGCTATGTGGCTGATGCGCAATTGGAGTGGGCAAAGTTTCTGCCATTTGCGGAGTTTGCGCACAACAACTTGAAAAGTACCTCTTCAGACTTCTTCCCCTTTAAGGTGGTCTCGGGGAGATCTCCCAAATTCTCCCTGATACCGGTGGTGTCTTCTCTCTTTCCAGCCCTAGAGGTTTGGCAGGGGTCACTGAAGGAGATTTGAGCCATGGTTAAAAAGAATTTAGAAAAAGCCTTTCTGACTCAGAAGAAACAGGCTGATAAAAAGCGATCAGTAGAGTGGGAATTTGTTCCAGGGGACATGGTGTGGGTTTCTACCCAGCATCTGGCTCTGAAGCAGTCATCAGCTAAATTGGAGCCCAGATTTATATGCCCATACCCTGTCTGCCATCTAATATGAGAGGAGTGAAATTTTTCCATGTGTCTCTATTGAAGCCAGCTGTGCATGTGGATTCCCCCTCCCCTTTGGTTATTGATGGTGAACCTGAGTATGAGATAGAGCAGATTTTGGATTCTCGACGGGTACGTAACTCGGTACAGTACCTTGTTCATTGGAAGGGGTATGGGCTTAAAGAGAGATCTTGGGTGCCGGATCATCGCCTTAAACAAAAATTCCATGATCTGCATCCTGACAAACCACGCAGGACGTGTCCGGAGTCCACGCCTCAAGGGGGGGTACTGTAATGAACACTGGAGAGGCAGCTGCGGTGAACAGCGCTACCACCGCAGCTGCCTCCGTCTCCCTGCCTGGTAGCCTACCCGCATCTCGGGCGTCTAGCATGCTGAGGACGGGTTTGTCAGCAGCACATAAGGTCGCCTTGTTGCGTGCGCGCGCACAGACAGGACCTCTATGTGGGGAGGAGGCGCGTCAGCTGACAGGCCAGTCGGCTGATGTCAGAGGAGACACTCCCCGCTCCCCATTGGCTGAGAGGAGTAGGCATGCCAGAGGGGTCTCCTCTGCTTCATAAGCCAAGCTGAATCACTCGCAACTTGTCTGCTGTTGTGAATACTTCGTGTTAGCACTCAGACCTTTGATATCTATAATTATAGTTCATTGAATACTGTTTTATTATCTGTGTATGACTCTGGCTCGTTGTGACTACTCCTTTGCTTTACGCTTCTGTACTTCTGCCCATCTGATCTAGTTGCCGACTCTGCCTGTATATCGATCTGCCTCTGCCTCCTGATTCTGTACTTTATCTGTCTGCCTGTTGCCAACCCGATTAGTCTGACCACTCTACTCTCACCAGAGGGCCCTGACTCTGGTGAGGGGCGCTGTACTGATAGGACCCACCAGCTCCTCTGGTGAGGTATTGCTAAACCTATCAGTAATACTGTTGCACCAAGCACTATACTTGCTAGTAGCTATCACATTAGTTGTCTGGTATACTTGTATTATTGGTGATTCTGCAGATCACCATATAATCAGGTATATCTGTATTATTGGTGATACTGCAGATCACCTAATAATCAGAACTCGGTTTCTTGCTGACACAAATCGTTACAAATATTCCCATCCTTTCCATGGAAAAGCAGATCTATGTAACTGCTATAGATGATTCTCCCCTACAGAACAGGCAGCCACTCTCTCAGACCCCTCCTCTCACTTGTCATGTGGGGGTTCTGCATAAAGAGGGGATACAATTCTATGTTTTGAATATGTCCTCGTCAACTGTTGTCCTTAGTCTCCCTTGGCTACGCAAACATTCCCCTCAAATTGATTGGAATACGGGGCAACTACTGGCCTGGTCCTCAGAGTGTCAAAAAAATATTTTAGAAAGAATTACCCTATGTTCTGCCATGGTCCATGTTGAGGGTGTGCCTTGATGTTTTCTGTCCGCGCTCTGTGGATAATCTCCCTCCTCACAGGGAATTTGATTGTCCTATTGACTTAAGGCCCGGTACCATGCCTCCCAGGGGACATTTGTATAACCTCTCAGGTCCAGAGCAGTTAGCCATGAAAAACTATTTTCAAGGAGAACCTTGAGAAAGGTTTTATCCGTCCCTCCAAATCCCCGGCAGGGATCTTTTTTGTTTAAAAAAAGGACGGTGGTCTCCGTCCTTGTATTGACTACAGAGCTCTGAACAAGATTACAATTCCCAATCGCTACCCCCTGCCGTTGATTGAAGATCTTTTTTCACAAGTAGCTGGAGCCCAATTGTTCTCCAAACTAGACCTGAGAGGGGTTTACAATTTGATTCATATTAGACAGGGGGACGAGTGGAAAACGGCCTTCAACACACCCGACGGGCATTATGAATATTTAGCGATGCCCTTCTGGTTGTGTAATGCTCCTGCGGTTTTTCAGGAGTTAGTAAATGAGATTTTCAGAGAGGTACTAGGTCGGTTTGTTGTTGTCTATTTAGACGACATTTTAATTTTTAAAAAAAAATCTTGAGGAACAAAGAGAGCACGTACAGTTTGTTCTGAATAAACTAAGGCAAAATAGTTTATATGCAAAGATTGAGATATGTTCATTTGAAGTCTCTGAGGTCCCTTTTCTGGGGTATATTATCTCTGGACTGTCTATGGATCCCAAGAAAGTCTCTGCTGTTTTGGAGTGGCCTCAACCCGTGGGTTTGAAGGCACTCCAAAGATTCCTGGGTTTCGCAAACTATTACAGGAAATTCATCAAAGGCTTCTCCTCTGTGGTCACCCCTCTCACCAATCTGACAAAAAAAGGAGCTGATTAGTGGTGCTCAGCAGAGCTCGAATATTCGAGTAGCTCGAATATTCGAGCTCTTTTTCAGCTATTCGAGCTCGGTATTCGAGCTCCGAATAGCTGTAGCTATTCGAATGGGCTATCCGAGTACACTCGAATAGCCCATTCACTATTCGAGCTATTCGAGCAACCCGGCGCTATTCGAGCTCGGTACCGAGCTCGAATAGCGTCATAGCCCAGATTGATGTCCTTAGAGCCAATCAGAGGGCTCCCAGGCCCTCTGACGGCAGCCAATCACAGAGGGGGACCCTGGCCAGCCCCTACCCTATAAATAGCGGCCGCCATGTTCCGTTTCTCCATGCTTGCCTGAGACTTGTACAGAGAGAGAGTTGCTCCTTTGTGCTTTGGCTTAGCAAGTGCTCTATTGTGATCATTTACCTAGCGTTTTTGCTCACCTACACCTGCCATATACACCTATATTGTTGTTAGTTAGATAGACATTGTATTTTAGTTAGTAGCTTGTGTGTTACATTAGAGACAGGCAGCTGCTGCAAGCTTACAGGTTTAGGCCTCAGGGGGGCCTTGCCTCTGTGGGCAGCTGTCCTCTGTTTATTTCTCTCATCTATACCAGTATTTCTGCTGTCCTTTACTAATAGTATTGTAGTTATACTGTACTAGGAGTAGGACACTCACTGACTGTCACTGTTTATAGGCTACTAGCTAGCTCCTGCGTGTGTGCACTCACTCACTGTCTGTGTGTGTACACACACTCTATTTCCTTCTGATTACTGATAGATTATTGTTAGTTATTTGTACTTACTTACTACTTACTCTTACTGTACCCGTAGGGACACTCAGTGTCACTGTTCATATAGGCTACTAGCTCCTGCGTGCGGTCACTCACTGTCTGAGTGTACACACACCACCCACACTCCATTTCCTTCTGATCGCTGATTGATTATTGTAATTAGTTAGTTCTACTTACTGTTACTACTTACTCTTACTGTACTAGGAGTCTAGGACACTCAGTCACTGTGTTCATAGGCTACTAGCTCCTGCGTGCGGTCACTCACTGTCTGAGTGTACACACACCACCCACACTCTATTTCCTTCTGATCGCTGATTGATTATTGTAATTAGTTAGTTGTACTTACTGTTACTACTTACTCTTACTGTACTAGGAGTCTAGGACACTCAGTCACTGTGTTCATAGGCTACTAGCTCCTGCGTGCGTGCACTCACTGTCTGAGTGTACACACACCCACACTCCATTTCCTTCTGATCGCTGATTGATTATTGTAATTAGTTAGTTCTACTTACTGTTACTACTTACTCTTACTGTACTAGGAGTCTAGGACACTCAGTCACTGTGTTCATAGGCTACTAGCTCCTGCGTGCGGTCACTCACTGTCTGAGTGTACACACACCACCCACACTCCATTTCCTTCTGATCGCTGATTGATTATTGTAATTAGTTAGTTCTACTTACTGTTACTACTTACTCTTACTGTACTAGGAGTCTAGGACACTCAGTCACTGTCCATAGGCTACTAGCTCCTGCGTGCGGTCACTCACTGTCTGAGTGTACACACACCACCCACACTCTATTTCCTTCTGATCGCTGATTGATTATTGTAATTAGTTAGTTCTACTTACTGTTACTACTTACTCTTACTGTACTAGGAGTCTAGGACACTCAGTCACTGTGTTCATAGGCTACTAGCTCCTGCGTGCGTGCACTCACTGTCTGAGTGTACACACACTAAATTTACTTGTGATTACTACTGATTATTGTAACTGCTAGTTGTACTTCCTGACTGTTACTACTTACTTACTGTACTAGGGGACACTCACTCAGTCACCTCACCAACCAACCCACTCCATTAAAGTACCCCACTTTTCACCCGCCCTTTTAAAAAACTTTTGTCTATACGCCCAAAACATTGAAGATGTCTGGAAGTGGCAGCCAGCGCGGTTTGGGCAAGGGGAAGGGCAGCAAGGGAATCAGGAGGAGAGGGAGCAGCATTGTGGCAAGCCGCGGCCGCGGCCGCGGGCGCGCCACCATGCACAGTTCCGCAGCAGCAGCAGCAGCGTCAGTGGCTAACATTCCTCCCATAGCCACTGGCCGTGGACGCCTTGGGCGCCGCCCAGCAGGAGCATCTGCAACTCACGCTGCAGAGACGCAGCAGCAGCGTGTAGCACCTGCTCCCATTTTCCTCCAGCCGGGTCGGAAACGTCCCATTGAGGAAAAGGATGCAGACACTGTGGTGCAACTCATGACGGAGGATGAGCAGCCCGCCATCAGCTCTGCATCCGAGGCCTCCACCCTCACCACCACCACCACCACCACCACCACCCCTGTTCGCAGCAGCCGCCCAGCAGGGTCTGGGGAGGAGGCCAGTTCACCGTCACTCGCCGACCTGTC
Organism: Hyperolius riggenbachi; assembly: GCF_040937935.1. Classification (NCBI taxonomy): domain Eukaryota; kingdom Metazoa; phylum Chordata; class Amphibia; order Anura; family Hyperoliidae; genus Hyperolius; species Hyperolius riggenbachi. The sequence goes on from NC_090655.1 coordinate 224,863,924, forward strand.
ATTCAGCAGTCTTTTGACCCCAGGCATCATGAGTAAATTGTCTGCTGTTGTTGGCGATCTTGAGGAGGAGATGCTGATGGGCACTTTGGGGGATGAGGGATTGGACAGCAAGACTGTGGCGACAGTCAAGCAGCCCATCCATGCATCAGGAGAGGAGTTTGGGGGGTCCTCATCCCAGCAGGACATGTTTCAGGAGGGGGAGGATGATGATGACCCGGTGACAGACAGAGACTGGGTGCCACCACCTCCAGGGGATGTCGTCCTCAGCAGCTCTGAGGAGGAGGAGGAGGATGCGCTTGTGGGCCTTGCAAGGAGGCGCATCATTGCAAGCATTGGCAGCGTCCCACACCCTGCTGGTGTCTCAGGCTCAGCAGCAGCAGCAGCAGCATCAGCCAGTACCACCACCAGCCGCACCCAAGCCCCCCAAGCCCCCCCCCCAACCACCACAGGGAGACAGGCAGCAGCGCTTCCATGCCGTAGGGGGATGTTTAAGTCACCAATCTGGCGATATTTCACCATGCCCACTGTGTACAGCAAGTACGCCACTTGCAACCACTGTCAGCGGAAGTTGAGCAGAGGTGCAGACCCCTTAAAGTTCTGCACCAGCTCGCTCATCAACCACCTTGCGGCTAAACATTTCCACCAGCATGAGGAGTTCCAGAGGCTGAAGGCATCTGGTGCTGGCAGTGGCACCACACCCATCACTGCACAGCCTTCAGCAGCAGCAGCAGCAACAGCAGCCACCCGCCCTCCTGCTCCTCCAGCAGCACCAGCAGGAGTGCGGAAACGCACTGCTCCTCCCCCCTCTGCAACTCCTGCCGCCGACACTGAGGCCTGTTCTGGCAGCCAGTCCTCAGTGGCCTCCTCTGCTGTGTCTGCTGATTCCCGTGTCAGCAAAAGGCCACGCCAGAGCCTTTTGAGCGAGTCCTTCCAGGGGGTGGTTAGGGCTCTGCCTCCCAGCAGCCGTCGCGTGCGGCAGCTGAACGGCTTGCTGGCACGGGCCATGTGCTCCCAACTCCTGCCGTACACGCTCGTGCAGGAGGGGAGCGACATTCGTGCGCTGCTTGCTTGCGCAGCCCCAGACTGGCAGCTCCCCAGCAGACACTTTTTCTCCCGCAAGGCCATTCCTGCACTGCACCGCTTTGTGATGGCCAATGTGGAGCGAGGGCTGGAGCACGCGGTTGGTGAAAGGGTCCACGTCACCATGGACTCCTGGAGCAGCCGCTTCGGGACAGGCCGCTACCTGTCCTTCACTGTCCACTGGGTCAGCTTGGTGGAAGGGGGTGAGGATGGGAGAGCAGCAGCGGGCACAGCAGCAGCAGCAACACAGTGGGTGGTGCCACCCCGCAGGCTCAGGGGAACTGCAGCAGGTTCCTCCGATCCTCTGCCATCCTCCGGCACACCTGGCCAAACCCCCCGCCTCAGCAGCAGCGTGAAGGCCCGCCACTGCCAAGCGCTGCTGCACTTGGTCAGCCTTGGGAAGACCAAGCTGACGGCAACCCATGTGTTGGCCAAACTCCAGGAGCAGGAGAGGATTTGGCTGACCCCCAGAGGCCTCAGAGTCGGAGAGGTGGTGGCCGACAATGGGGCCAATCTGGTTGCCGCAATAGACAGGGGAAACCTGACCCACATCCCCTGTCTTGCCCACGTGCTGAACCTGGTGGTGCAGAAGTTCCTGCGCACCTACCAGGGGATGGGCGAACTGCTGGAAACGGCAAGGAATGTTGTGCGTCACTTCCGGCGCTCGGCTGCAGCCTGTGCGAGCCTGGAAGACGTGCAAAAGGAGCTGGATCTGCCACGCCATCGGCTGATCCTTGACGTTCCGACTCGCTGGAACTCCACCCTGGCGATGTTGGAGCGTCTGGTTGAACAGAGGCGCGCTGTCAAAGAGTACCTTGCCCTGGCCACTATTTCCGCAGCTCTGAGAAGGGACAAGACCAGCAACTTACCGTCCATCGTCCCCGATGATGACTGGAGGCACATGCAGCAGGTGTGCTTAGTGCTGGCTCCCTTCCTGCAGGCCACAAACATGGTGAGCAGGGACCATGCTATGGTCTGCGAGTGGGTGCCCCTGGTTTCTCTGCTGAACAGGGCCCTCGATGCTTTGCTGGAACAGGGAGCGGCAGCCTTGGACCAGCAGGAGCGGCAACCAGCTGCGCAGTCCACCTCTGAGGGGGAGGAGGAGGAGGACTTGGTGGAGGTCCCTGACCTGGCTGCTGATGAGGGGGATCAGCACAGCGCAGCTGAGTTGGTGCGGGGGTGGAGAGAGGATGAGGCGGCAGAGGAGGAGGATGAGGACAGCACTGACGTCGATGTGCCAGCAGACGTGGCCCGCCTCTTCCCAATGGCAGCGCACATGCTGACGTGCCTGCGCAGGGATCCCAGGGTGATCCAGATGAAGCAGAGGGAGGACATCTGGATCAGCATGATGTTGGACCCACGCCTTAAGGGGAAGTTGAGCCAGTTCCTGCCGCCTGCAGGAGGAGACCCAGCGCAACAAATAAGGAGCTTGCAGCAGGCCCTTGTTGAGCGCTTGGAGGAAGCCTTCCCCCAGCCTTCCACCCCCACTGTCCAGCAGCCAGCACAGAGGCAGCAGCAGGTGCCTGCATCCAGCAGCAGCAAGCGCCCCACAGACCTGCTGTCTCTCAGCCACGAGCTCTACAGGACTGTAGAGGCTCCGGCAGCAGTGACTAGAGAGGAGATGCATGCAGCAGCATCCTCCTCCGGTCACAGCCAACGCCTGACCAGCATGGTGGCTGACTACATGGGGTCGTACAGCGGGCTTGACAGCGATGCCCCTGTTGATCCCATGGAGTATTGGGTCAAGCGCATGGAGATCTGGAGCGAGCTGGCGCAGTACGCCCTGGAAGTGCTGTCCTGCCCCCCTTCCAGCGTGCTGTCCGAGCGCTGCTTCAGTGCAGCTGGTGGCGTGGTCACCGAGAAACGCTCACGTCTGTCTCACAAGTCTGTGGACAGACTGACGTTTCTCAAGATGAACCAGGCGTGGGTGGAAGGCGAGTTCCTGGCCCCTGTTGTCGGCGAGAGGGGGACATGAACTGGCTGCCGGAACCATCGTTAATGTGCCTTACCACCCTTTACCACCTCCTGGCTCCTGCTCGCTAAGCCAGCCTGGTTCACTTTGACTATTACGTCGCCTGCAGCCACACATTTTACACCTACAGTGGGCTGCTGTGTACTGCCCTTCTGCTGTCTGTCTGTGTTTCCCACTGCCAGGGTACACAGATGATTTACCTTCTGCTGCCACTCTGCCACCAGCTATTACGTCAAACAATAGCTATATTGGTTGCAAAACCAAAAACCAAACAAACCATTAAAAAAAAAAAAAAGGTTTAATTTTTCTGAGGTGCCCGGGTTGAAAACTGTGTTGTCCCAGTTGTGTATTGGACACAATGTGGGCTGCACGACCGCTGTCTGGGACCTCCTGTTGTGTTTATTTACAGCCCTGGTATCACCGCTAGGTACCAGGGCTATTATGTCACGCTGCCTACCTGCTGCCACACTCACACTGCTCCTCCATACCTCCTCCTGCTGCTGCTGCTGCTGTCTGTCTGTGTTTCCCACTGCCAGGGTACACAGATGATTTACCTTCTGCTGCCACTCTGCCACCAGCTATTACGTCAAACAATAGCTATATTGGTTGCAAAACCAAAAACCAAACAAACCATTAAAAAAAAAAAAAAGGTTTAATTTTTCTGAGGTGCCCGGGTTGAAAACTGTGTTGTCCCAGTTGTGTATTGGACACAATGTGGGCTGCACGACCGCTGTCTGGGACCTCCTGTTGTGTTTATTTACAGCCCTGGTATCACCGCTAGGTACCAGGGCTATTATGTCACGCTGCCTACCTGCTGCCACACTCACACTGCTCCTCCATACCTCCTCCTGCTGCTGCTGCTGCTGCTGTCTGTCTGTGTTTCCCACTGCCAGGGTACACAGATGATTTACCTTCTGCTGCCACTCTGCCACCAGCTATTACGTCAAACAATAGCTATATTGGTTGCAAAACCAAAAACCAAACAAACCATTAAAAAAAAAAAAAAGGTTTAATTTTTCTGAGGTGCCCGGGTTGAAAACTGTGTTGTCCCAGTTGTGTATTGGACACAATGTGGGCTGCACGACCGCTGTCTGGGACCTCCTGTTGTGTTTATTTACAGCCCTGGTATCACCGCTAGGTACCAGGGCTATTATGTCACGGCGAGCTGCCTGCCTCATTGACTGCCTGCTGCCACACACTCATCCTCCTCCTCCTGCTGCTGAATTTACCTCCTGCTGTCTTTGTGTTTCCACTGCCAGAAGAAGATGAAGAAGAAGAAGAAGAAGATGATGATGATGATGATGATGATGATGATGAAGAAGAAGAAGAAGAAGAAGAAGAAGAAGAAGAAGAAGAAGAAGAAGAAGAAGAAGAAGAAGAAGAAGAAGAAGAAGAAGAAGAAGAAGAAGAAGAAGAAGAAGAAGAAGAAGAAGAAGAAGAAGAAGAAGAAGAAGAATATACAGTAACACTACTGAACAAAATTAAGGACACAACTTCTCTTTCCACATTTTTTTTTTAAAGGAACATCCCCACATAATCACTTGCTGTTGTTACTTGGAAAAAAAGAGGTTTCTTGCATCATTCACCCTCAAAACAAGTGTTGGAAGCTATTTAAGGCCAATTCGAATAGTCAGCTCGAATAGTTAGCTCGAATACCGACTCGAATAGTGAGCTCGAAGTCCGAGGTCGAATCGAATAGTAAAAATTATTCGACTCGAATATTCGACTGACCTCGAATAATTTACTATTCGAATTCGACCAAACTCGAATTTTAAAAAGGGGTATTTGAGCAACACTAGAGCTGATGTTTGCAACTGGTCCGAGGAAGCTTGTGTAGCCTTTTTACAGTTGAAGGCACTGTTCTATTCTGCCCCTATCCTCAGACATGTAGATGTGTCTTGTCCTTTCATCGTGGAGGTGGATGCCTCCAAGATAGGGGTGGGGGCTGTTCTGTCTCAGCACTCAGGAACTCAGGGACGTTTGCACCCATGTGCGTTTTTTTCTCATAAATGTTTATCAGCAGAGAGAAATTATGATATCGGTAACAGAGAGTTGTTGGCAATTAAAATGGCGTTTGAGGAGTGGCGTCACTGGTTGGAGGGAGCTGAACATGTGATCACGGTTTATACTGACCATAAGAACTTAGATTATATTGAAGGGGCGAAGAGGCTCAACCCAAGACAGGCTCGGTGGGCACTCTTCTTCTATAGGTTCAGGTTCATAATCACCTATAAGTCGGGTAACAAAAATATCAAGGCAGACGCTTTATCCCGTAGTTTTGAGTCTGAGACAGTTCGGCCCTCATCACCCGTTAATATTCTACCTGAGCATGTAGTGGTGGCAGCTACTGAACCTCAGGAGGTTTTGACAACCACTCTGGGGTCTTTTCAACAGGACTATCCAGAGGGGAAACCGGAGGGTCTCCTGTTTGTACCACTCCATTTGCGGCTTCATATTTTGCAGTTATTCCACTGTCATAAGAATGTAGGACACCCGGGTATCACTAGAACCCAAGAACTCTTGTCCCGTTGTGTGTGGTGGCCATCTATAAAAAATGATTGCAAGGAGTTTGTACTGTCCTGTTCAGTTTGTGCTCGCAGCAAAGCTTCCAGGCAAGCTCCTGCAGGGACACTACAACCCTTACCAGTACCTACAGAACCTTGGACATTTCAATGGACTTTGTGGGGGAACTTCCTAGTTCAGAAGGGTTGACTGTTATATGGGTGGTAGTGGACCGTTTTAGCAAAATGGTTCATTTTGTGCCCCTGAAAAAACTTCCTTCAGCTCAAGAGCTTGCTGACTTGTTTATCACCCATGTTTTCCGGCTGCATGGCATACCGGTGAATGGGGTTTCAGACAGAGGAGTGCAGTTTGTGTCCAGATTTTGGCAAGCTTTCTGTCAGTCACTCCGTTTAACTCTGTCTTTTTCTTCGGGTTACCAGCCACAGACAAAAAAGCAGATTGAAAGGATGAATCAATCCCTCGAACAATTCCTTAGATGTTATGTGGGGGATGCTCAGCATGAATGGGTTAAGTTCCTTCCTTTTGCAGAATTTGCACATAACAATCTCAGAAATTCGTCCTCAGGCTTTTCACCATTTCAGGTAGTCACAGGGAGATCCCCTAAGTTCTCTCCTTTACCTGTGGGTAATTCTCCCTTTCCGGGCTTTGGAAGGGTGGCAAGAGTCTTTAAAAATAACTTGGGCCATGGTGAAAGTTAATTTAGAGAAAGCTTTCGAAGCTCAAAAGAAGCAAGCGGACAAAAGGCGATCCCCTGAGTGGGTTTTTGCACCAAGTGACATGGTCTGGGTCTCCACTCATCATATTGCCTTAAGGCAACCCTCAGTCAAGTTGGGGCCTAGGTATATTGACCCGTACCCCATTAGTGAAAAAATTAATGAGGTGACGTACAGAGTCGCGCTTCCGACCAGTATGAGGGGTGTGAAATCATTTCACGTTTCACTATTAAAACCTGATGCTGTGGATTCCTCTCCCCCCCCCCCCTGTAGCGATTGATGGGGAGCCTGAATTTGAAATTGAGGATATTCTGGATTCTCGTAGGGTGTGGAATTCTGTACAGTATCTGGTCCACTGGAAGGGGTATGGTCCTGAGGAAAGATCATGGGTTCCTGCCAAGCGTCTGTATGCTGAGGAATTAAAACAACAATTTAATTCGTTACATCCCGGGAAACCATTCTGGGCATGTCCAGAGTCCACGCCTCAGGGGGGGGGGGGGGGGGGGGAGGGGTAGTGTCAGGGATGTTGGAATTACCTCTCGGGCGGATGGCGGCACGTCCGCCGCTTCTGCGTCTGACGTCACGACGGTCGCTGCTGCGGCATCTCCGGGCCTCCTCGCAGTCTCTGGGAGGTCCGGGCTGTCTGAGGCGCATAGAGGGCGGCTGGCTCGTGTGCGCGTGCAGTGCCAGCATCTTTATGGGCTGCGGAGACGTGTCAGCTGACCTGGAGGTCGGCTTACAACAGCCTGTCTTCTGATTGGCTGGACCTTCTGGGCGGCTCTGTGGAATTGCCATTTGTATTTAAGGATGTGCGGGTCATTTGCTCTTCGTCTGTTGTTGCTGAAACTTCACAGTGCAAGCTCTCAGACTTTAGTCAGATCCGTGTGTGCTTAATCCGGCAGGACCCCGGGGATTCACACTTACTGTAGCTCAGGAATAATATTATACTGTTATTGAATATATTGTGTATGACCTTTTGCCTGTTCTTCTGACTACTCTCTGCCCTATGATTCTGTACTTCTGCCAATCTGATCTGTTGCCGACTCTTGCCTGAATACTTACCTTGATCTTGCCTCACGATTCTGTACTTCTGCCAATCTGATCTGTTGTCGACTCTTGCCTGAATACTTACACAGATTTTTGCCTCTCGACTTTGTACCTATACTGACCGATCTGTTAACGACATTGCCTGTACGACCACACTCTCAGTTAGTGATAGCCCCTGTCACTAAGGGCTATCACTTGCACATATTCCGGAATATTACTGTGCACCAAATCACATGTGATCACACTCTAAATAAAGTACTGACTATTGTGCTGATAGAGCTCGTTCTGTTTATCAGATACATCACTGATCATTACACATCCATCCTACTCCAGGAAAATGTATTCTTTTTTTTAAGAACCTCCCAGTTTTATTTTCCGTTTTAAAAAGCTAAAAAAGTAGGTTTAATGCTATTGTCTCATATGATGATGATGATTCAGCTTTCCTATAGTCTCGCAGTTAGCAATCATGTGATCCCCAACAGGACAAATTCAGCAATCATGAGGCCCCCAACAAATCATGAGGCCCCCAACAAGACAAATTCAGCAATCATGAGGCCCCTAACAAATCATGAGGCCCCCAACAAGACAAATTCAGCAATCATGATGCCCCCAACAAGACAAATTTAGCAATCATGAGGCCCCCAACAAATCATGAGGCCCCCAAAAAGACAAATTCAGCAATCATGAGGCCCCCAACATGACAAATTCAGCAGTCATGAGGCACATAAATAGACAGCATTTCACATAAATAGGCAGAATGCCCCTTTAATATGGTAGACACCTCTCACCTGGCTTCTAAATTCTCCTCTACTGGCTGCTGTGCCTGGCTGGCCTGGCAATACTGTTTTTGGCCGGATTGGGGATGATGTGTGGGCTGAAAGGCCTTGCGGTGATGCTGTGGCCGGGCTGGCGGTGATGCCGTGGTGTGGCCGGATGAGGTAGTGACAGGTGCCCCCCAGTTGAGGTAGTGACAGGTGCCTCCCCAGTTAGATAGTGACAGGTGTTCCCCCAGATGAGGTAGTGACAGGTGCTTCCCAGATAGTGACAGGTGTCCCCCCCCCAGCTGAGGAAGTGACAGGTGCCCCCCCCCAGTTAGATAGTGACAGTTGTCCCCCCAGATGAGGTAGTGACAGGTGCCCTCCCCGTTAGATAGTGAGAGGTGTCCAGTGCCTCCAACCCTCCCGTTACCTCTGCAGAGCGCTGCCCACCAATGCCTTCTCCTGTGTCCCCACTGGCGCTGCCTCACAGCTCAGACCTCACAGATTGCGGCGACAGCAAGCAGAGTGCGCATGGCACCCGTGCAGCTGAACTTTACATGCGGAGTGACTAATGATGTCACTTCCGCATGTGACGTACTCCGTGTATGCGGGTACCATGCACACTCTGCTTGCTTCAGTCGCCACGATCTATGAGGTCTGAGCTGTGAGGCAGAGGCAGAGCGGACACAGGAGAGGGAACTATATGAGGGAGCAGGCATGGCGCTCATAGCGCAAGCCATGCCTGCATCTCAGGGAGAGAAGTGGGCCGCAGCAGGAGGCCTGGCGGGCCGGATGCGGCTCGTGGGCTGCCAGTTGGACAGCGCTGGTTTAAAAGGAAATAAATATGGCAGCCACCACTCTCATATGAATGAAAGCAATGAAAAATTTGCAGTGACGATTATAACATAATAAAAGCCTGACAACCTATTAAATATCAGTAGATAGATAATGAGCTAGAAATATAATTAATTTCAACTATTGAGGTACACTGTACAAGAGAGACGTTGTTAAAACTGGCCACAGAGATGCCAGCAGGGTAATGGTTAAAGTGCAGAGAGTGTCATAAATAAAAGTAAGTAAACAGCACACTGAGATAAGGCTGAGGAATGTGTGAATGCCAGAGAGGAGAATTAATAGGAGACCTTGTAACCTCCAGACCTGGAGCATCTGCCACTATCTCAGGGGACTGAGACATGATCTGTGTTAGGGAGAGTGGGAAAAGTTCGGAGCTCACCTCTCTATAGCCTTTAATGTAGATATATTACAAAGACTGAGACGCCAGGCTGCTGGATGATTGTTACTCCCTTAGACTCAGGAATGCTGTCAGCATTTAATTGATCCCTAATCGCTCATATTGAGTTGTCACTATCCCATTCTATTTATATTATTAGTACTAAAGTTATTTAACATTTCAGGACATTTCTGAAACGTTAAATAACTTTAGTAGCAAGATGCCATTAACGGCATTACCCCGCGCCATTTTTCACAGGCGCCATTTTTGACTGTACCCCTCGCAGTTGACGTTGGGTGCACGGCCTCTTCTGGGAGGGAGGCAGCAGTGCTGTGGTCTTGAAAGACAGTACCACAGTACTACAGATCAAAAAACTGAAGCTGAGTGTTATGGAGCATTACTCAGCCATTGCATGAGTGAAACTGGTAATTAGAATTGCCGGTAATCCTCTTATGCAAGCTCCTTATCACCTGGAATAGGATATGACACTATGTGCTTTATGCATAGCTTAAAGGAATTATCAGGCAAAAAAAATGAGTTTCACTTACCTGGGGCTTCTACCAGCACCATGCAGCCATCCTGTGCCCTCGTAGTCACTCACTGCTGCTCCGGTTCCCCTCTGTCAGCAAGTTTAGCTTTTGCCAACCTCGGGGTCGGCGGGCCGCATTGCGACCATTTTTTTGCATTCCCGCTGGTGCAGGAACATTAACGCATACATTTTTTCGCGTTAGCGGTTCAACACAAACATTTTTTCTCGTTGAACCGTTAATGCAAAAAATGTATGCATTAATGTTCCTGCACCAGCGGGAATGCGAAAAAATGGTTGCAATACGGTCCGCCGACCCCGAGGTCGGCAAAAACTAAACTTGCTAAACCACCATTGTTTTAATTTGAAGCAATGGGGGTTTAGTGACCAGCTAAACTCATTTGATTATAAGATTATATGCTTGCTTGATTAGAAATAGTTTTCAGGTTGCATTTGAATATTTCCAGGGCTGGAGAAGGTCAATCTGATTAAAGTAGGACATTCCAGAAGATGCATTTGAGAAATCCTATATATGGGAGTAGAAGGTGGTGACTTGACAACTAGTTCTTAGTCATTTACAAATACTATTGTATAATATACTGACTTAATATTTATTTAAAAAAAAATCCAAACAACCACCTATAAATAAATCTCACTTACCTGTCGATATCACTCTAAATTGGCCTGTACCAAGTTTTCTCACTGGATGCAGTGGGTTACATGGTATTGCCCAATCATCTGCCCCCCGGGGTTTTTGTGGGCGCTGAGCTTGTCGAGGTTCTTTCAGCAAGGTGTTAAGTCCATCCGAGGATTCTAGATAGAATATCAAACGTGAAAATCAAAAAATAAGTTAAAATATGCAATCAGAGCAAAACGCAGAGAACAATTATTTTTTGCTTTTCTCCTGGCAGACTCAAAGCCCCAAAGCTGCAGCCACTAGGGCATGCTCAGTAAGCAGTAGCAGTGTTAGGGAGCCTTGCCCAAACTCTCCTTATAAAATAGGTACTGGCTTACTGAAAACACAGAGCCAAGATTCAAACCCTTAACCAGCCACCATGTACACAAGGAAAGCTTGCTGTAACAACAACAAAAAAAGTACTTTGTATTATTAAAACATAATGTTTATTTAATGTTTATTTAACTTGTACTTTAACCATGCAATGTTATAAAACATCTTTATATAATAAAATAACAGTGTTGTTATATAAGCTAGCTGGCAACCATTCCCCCCTCACATTATCCCACATATTTGATTGCAATGCTCACATCACGAATTGTGTACATCACTGTACTGTACTTTCC